>NC_134400.1:200471710-200556184 GCF_050003625.1 Haematobia irritans
GAAATAAAATTTTTGTAGATTATTTTTGGCTCCAGTGGCAACCATGATTATGGGCCAATATTGACCAATTTTTGTGTGATTGGGGATCGGCTATATATAACTATAGACCAGGACCAATTATGGCATGATTATTAGCGGCCATTTACTAACACCACGTTCCAAATTTCAACCGGATCGGATGAATTTTGCTTCTCCAAGAGGCTCCGGAGTACCAATCTGGGGATCGGTTTATATGGGGGCTATATATAATTATGGACCGATGTGTACCAATTTTTGCATAGTTGTTAGAGACCATATACTTACACCCTGTACCAAATTTCAACCGGATCGTATGAAATTTGCTTCTCTTAGAGGCTCCGCAAGCCAAATATGGGGATCGGTTTATATGGGGGCTATATATAATTATGGACCGATGTGGACCAATTTTTGCACATTTGTTAGAGACCGTATACTTACACCATGTACCAAATTTCAGCCGGATCGGATGAAATTTGCTTCTCTTAGAGGCTCCGCAATCCAAATCTGGGGATCGGTTTATATAGGGGATATATATAATTATGGACATTTTTGCACAGTTGTTAGAGACCATATAAAAACACCATGTACTGAATTTCAACCGGATCGGATGAATTTTGCTCCTCCAAGAGGCTACGCAAGCCAAATCTGAGCGTCGGTTTATATAGGGGCTATACGTAAAAGTGGTCCGATATGGCCCATTTACCATCCGATCTACATCAATAACAACTACTTGGGCCAAGTTTCAAGTCGATAGCTAGTTTCGTTCGGAAGTGAGCGTCATTTCAACAGACGGACGGATGGACGGACATGCTTAGATCGACTCAGAATTTTACCATGACCCAAAATATATATACTTTATGGGGTCTTAGAGCAATATTTCGATGTGTTACAAACGGAATAACAAAGTTAATATACCCCCCATCCTATGGTGGAGGGTATAAAAAATTGGAAGAAAATTGTTATATTTGATTCAAGATGGTTGCAGCTATTTTCGGGAACTGTACATTAAAAAAAATAAAATAAAGAGATTTTAATTAAAATAAAGTTCATAATTTGCCTTAAAGTAAAGAAAAACCTTTTAATTTGAAGAAATAATCTTAAATTAAAGTTCTTTTTTTAATTAAGAAAACATTTTTTGCTTTGAATTATATGTTAAAATTTGGATTTTTTAACTGACATTTATTTGTACATGAATACCTTTGGTGATATATCCCAAAAAGAGAACGAAAAATCAATAAATAAGATCTGTTCTATAATTTGAAATTTACACAAAGAATTTTTTCTGATTCAACCACGCAATTAATTGATCCAATAAATTTTTTAATTGAAATGGCTTCAATCACAGAAATGATAGTATCAATTAAAAAAATTAATTGATACTATTAATTTGTGTGTTTGATTTTTATTTCAATTAAAAAATTTGTTAAATCTATTACATTTTTAATTGAACATAGTTTAAAACTCAATTAAGATTTTAATTGGAAAAATTTTCGTGAATTTTTTTCTGTGTACACAGCCTAGATTTATAGTTTTTATAGCTCCCTAAATATTATTTTTGGGGAGATTTAGATTTCTTTTAAACTTTGAGTCTACCATTTCATTACATCAAATTCACCTAAAATTCATTTTATTAACCTACACTCAAAAAAAAAAAAACAGTGACCCCACCAGAAAGAAAAATTTTGGATAATTTTGGAAAATTTAGGTTGATTTTTGAAAATTTAAGCCAAATTGTACACAAATGTCACACCGATTTCACAAAACCAAGTTAATAGTTTTCGACGAATTCAAGAAATTTTTTTAGACATAAATATTTTTTTTCGCTTGTAACAGAAAATTCCGGAATGTGAGTTCAAAATTGCAAATATTTCTTTGTTACTATACGAAGCTCAAGATCGGCGCATTATAGGTAAAATTTACAAATTTTAGGAAATTCTGAACTATTTTGTGGGAGGCACGAATTTAGTAAATCTGTATGCTTGATTTTTCAGTTACTTTATCTAAAGTACGCAACTAATTATTTAAATCAAGAAAAATTTCTCAAAACATAATAATTCTATGAACTAAAATTGAGTTAAATTGGCTTTAGTGAAATCGAGGTTCACTTTTTTTCAGTGTAATATAAAAAATTAAGAATCTGACCAAAAAGCCCACGAAAAAACTTAAAAAATACAAAAATTCCAATTTTCCACCATTTTACATCCATAGACAAAAATGCTAACAATCGTCTTTTTTGCGATTTTTGCCATCTACCATGTCGATTTCCATACATACAAATTTTGTACTCTGAGAGGATTTTTGACATTTCTCTCATCTTACATCTCATTACTGTGAGAAATGGAACACAAGGAATACATTTTAAAAATATTAACATACATTTGATACTAGAGGTCTGCATCGAATAAGTTTTCACTACATGTATGCAATTCGTTGTCGAATATAGTACATACACTGTCTTTCTCTCAGAGCGCAAGTAGTGAAGTGAAGAGAACACTTGCTTGTCAAATACCACCAAGTACTTATCCGAAACCATATGTGTTCCGAAAAAAAGGAACAATAAAAATGTAAGTACTTGAGAAAAAGTACAACATGGATTCTCTTCACTTCACGTGGTACCACAAGTATTTCTCAGTTATGTGCGAAGCAAAACTTTCCATTATTATTAATCATAGATATGTATGTATGTCACACACTTACCTTAACGTTTGCCGTTCTTTATAACAAATCGAAAACATACATTATGGAGAGTAACAGTTTTTTGTATTTCTGAAACTGCACGTGGTACATGGAGTACTCTATGAAGTTTTGTTCTCGCAACATACTCGACGTGATCACTCTTAGTACACTTCAATAAGAGAGAAAGAGGAATATGTGTTTGTTGGTAGTGAAGGCATCAGAGTAGCAACAAGAAGTTACTCGTGGCTTTTGGTGTTCATCAAAATGTGTACCAATTGTTTTGCGACTCTCTCAAATAGATGTACTCATGTAGCAAGTACACGTGTACTCTTCATTTACAAATGGAATTGTGCAGACCTCTATTTGATACGTTTCAATTTTATAAATTTTCTTCTCCACCCTAATATATTATATTGTAAATAATGCAAAAAAAAAAAAAATATAACAAATTAATTATCTCTATTAAATCAATGTGTGCGTGTACTATGTTATCTTTCATAATCATTTAAAAACAACAACAACAAGAACACTAAAACAACGTGGATGTGGGAGAAGAGAACTGTTGCTATTGCTGTTGATTTGATTGTTAATAAATGAAAAACATTTTCACCATAATTAATTAAAATAACAACACACATACATACACACTACTTATGATAAACAATAATAATGAATAATAGGTTTGCAGTGACAGAGCAATAGCGTTGGCAGAAATGCAAAATGTATTCATTTATATTTTACGCATAAAATTATTCTATAGAATACGCAAAAAAAAAATGTTATAAAATTATTTTAAATTAATATAATAAAGTAAATTACGCATACATTATTAATAATATAATTTAAGAAATATTTCAAATATATTTTTTTATTTTTATTTCATTTTTCATTGCAGATGCTGGGTACAGCATTACTGGGGAAGCGTACACCAAAGGTAAGACTTTTTTATTATTCATTATAATCCCTAATATTTCTCAATGGATAGAAGGCGTAGTTAGTTTGTATGCTTCTTCCAAAGGTCTATGCGTTTTGTTATTCTGTTTGAAAAACAAATTTTCGTCCCCTGGTTTCGATCACCTCAGTAGACTAGCGTTATCCTGATGGACCATAATTCCGGCTCTATATAATTCCGGCTCTATGAAATAAGTCCTCATGAAATAAAACTACCAAAAAATAAAAATGAAATATTAAAAATTTTTGATCAAAACGAGCTCGAGGTTTGTAATATTAATTTATTTTTATTCAATATTTCGTTTTTTCATTGAAAGACTTCATCGGAAAATTTTTTAAAAAGATGAAGTCTTTCAATAAAAAAACGAAATATTGAATAAAAATAAATTAAAATTACAAACCTCGAGCTCGTTTTTATCAATAATTATACCCTGCGCCACACTGTGGAACAGGGTATTATAAGTTAGTGCATATGTTTGTAACACCCAGAAGGAGACGAGATAGACACATGGTGTCTTTGGCAATAATGTTCAGGGTGGGTCCCTGAGTCGATATAACCATGTCCGTCTGTCCGTCCGACCGTCTGTCTGTGAACACATTTTTGTGATCAAAGTCTAGGTCGCAATTTAAGTCCAATCGCCTTCAAATTTGGCACATGTTCCTAATTTGGGTCAGAATAGAACCCTATTGATTTTGGACAATGCTAATTCTACTCTCTGTGCAAAATTTCAACTAAATCGGAGTTAAAAATTGGCCTCTGTGCCATATGAGTGTAAATCGGGTAGAATTTCCAATAAATGAAATTTTGGCAAAAATTGTTAAAAATTAAAATTGTGGCAAAAATGTCAACAGTAATGAAATTTCAACAAAATTTTCAATAGAAATGAAATTTTGACAAACTTTTCTATAGAAATGAAATTTTGACAAACTTTTCAATAGAAATACAATTTTGACAAAATTTTCTATAGAAATAAAATTTTGACAAAATTTTCTATAGAAATAAAATTTTGACAAAATTTTCTATAGAAATAATTTTTTGACAAAATTTTCTATAGAAATAAAATTTTGACAAAATTTTCTATAGAAATAAAATTTTGAAACAAATTTTCCATAAAATTAAAATTTTTTCAAAATTTTCAATAGAAATAAAATTTTGACAATATAATTTTGTCAAAATTTTCTATAGAAATAAAATATTGACAAATTTTTCTACAGAAATAAAATTTTTACAAAATTTTCTATAGAAATAAAATTTTGACAATGTTAATTTTATCTAACCAACAATAAAAAGAAAAACGAATGAAGTAGGAGGAAGTACGCTCGAAATAAACCCAGCCAACTGCACTCAAATCGATGATTTGACAGTGGCAAAGGAAAAGAGATATGTATGTACAACCCCACCGTGGAGCAATGGTTAGCATGCCCGCCTTGCATACACAAGGTCGTGGGTTCGATTCCTGCTACGACCGAACACCAAAACGTTTTTCAGCGGTGTATTATCCCACCTCAGTAATTCTGGTGACATTTCTGAGGGTTTCAAAGCTTCTCTTAGCGGTTTCACTGCAATGTGGAACGCCGTTCGGACTCGGCTATAAAAAGGAGGTCCCTTGTCATTGAGCTTAACATGGAATCGGGCAGCACTCAGTGATAAGAGAGAAGTTCACCACTGTGGTATCACAATGAACTGAATAGTCTAAGTGAGCCTGATACATCGGGCTGCCACATAACCAAACCTAACCTATGTACAAATTTATTTCGGCAATGGCCGGCTATCATAAACCTTTTTTCGGAAGGTTCAAGTGCGGTTCACTTTGGGTTTTCTATAGAAATAAAATTTTGACATTTTCTATGGAAATAAAATTTTGACAAAATTTTCTATAGAAATAAAATTTTGACAAAATTTTCTATGGAAATAAAATTTTGACAAAATTTTCTATGGGAATTAAATTTTGACAAAATTTTCTATAGAAAGAGAATTTTGACAAAATTTTCTATAGAAATAAAATTTTGACAAAATTTTCTATAGTAATAAAATTTTGACAAAATTTTCTATAGAAATAAAATTTTGGCAACATTTTCTATAGCAATAAAATTTTGACAAAATTTTCTATAGAAATAAAATTTCGACAAAATTGTCTATAGTAATAAAATTTTGACAATATTTCCTATGGAAATAAAATGTTGACAAAATTTTCTATAGAAATAAAATTTTGACAAAATTTTTTATAGAAATAAAATTTTCTATGGAAATACATTTTCTACAAAAATTCGATTCAAAGCTTCAAATTAAGATTTTTAGATTTGGTAGAGTTTTGGTAATATTTTCTTTTGGTAGTTTATTTGGCCCGAGTGGCAAGCGTGTTAGAAATACGAAAAGACTTTTTCCACTACCCAATATGATTTTGTTTTACTCTTGCAGTTAGAGATATTTTTTTTGTTAATTTTTTATTTTGCAAAAATTTTCTATAGAAATAAAATTTTGACAAAATTTTCTTTAGAAATAAAATTTTGACAAAATTTTCTATAGCAATAAAATTTTGAGAAAATTTTCTATAGAAATAAAATTTTGAAAACATTTTCTATGGAAATAAAATTTTGACAAAATTTTCTAGAGAAATAAAATTTTGACAAAATTTTCTATAGAAATAAAATTTTGCAAAAATTTTCTATAGAAATAAAATTTTGCAAAAATTTTCTATAGAAATAAAATTTTGCAAAAATTTTCTATAGAAATAAAATTTTGACAAAATTTTCTACAGAAATAAAATTTTGACAAAATTTTCTATAGAAAGAAAATTTTGACAAAATTTTCTATAGTAATACAATTTCGACAAAATTTTCTATAGAAAGAAAATTTTGACAAAACTTTCTATAGAAAGAAAATTTTGACAAAATTTTCTATAGAAATAAAATTTTGACAAAATTTTCTATAGCAATAAAATATTGACAAAATTTTCTATAGCAATAAAATATTGACAAAATTTTCTATAGTAAAAAAATTTCGACAAAATTTTCTATAGAAATAAAATTTGACAACATTTTCTATGGAAATAAAATTTTGCTAAAATTTTCTATAGAAATAAAATTTTCTATGGAAATACATTTTCTACAAAAATTCGATTCAAAGCTTCAAATTAAGACTTTTAAATTTGGTAGAGTTTTGGTAATATTTTCTTTTGGTAGTTTATTTGGCCCGAGTGGCAACCGTGTTAGAAATACGAAAAGACTTTTTCCACTACCCAATATGATTTTGTTTTACTCTTGCAGTTAGAAATATTTTTTTTGATTTTTTAAATTTTCTATAGAAATTTTCTATAGAAAATTTTGCAAAAATTTTCTATAGAAATAAAATTTTGCAAAAATTTTCTATAGAAATAAAATTTTGCATAAATTTTCTATAGAAATAAAATTTTGCAAAAATTTTCTATAGAAATAAAATTTTGACAAAATTTTCTATAGAAATAAAATTTTGACAAAATTTTCTATAGAAATAAAATTTTGACAAAATTTTCTATAGTAATAAAATTTTGACAAAATTTTCTGTAGCAATAAAGTTTTGACAAAATTTTCTATAGGAATAACTTTTTGACAAAATTTTTTTGACAAAATTTTCTATGGAAATAAAATGTTGACAAAATTTTCTATGGAAATAAAATGTTGAAAATTTTTTCTATAGAAATAAAATTTTGCAAAAATTTTCTATAGAAATACAATTTTGCAAAAATTTTGTATAGAAATAAAATTTTCTATGGAAATTTTCTATTTCCATTTTCTACAAAAATTGGATTCAAAGCTTCAAATTAAGATTTTAAAATTTGGTAGATTTTTGGTAATATTTTCTTTTGGTAGTTTATTTTTGCCCGAGTGGCAACCGTGTTAGAAATACGAAAAGACTTTTTCCACTACCCAATATGATTTTGTTTTACTCTTGCAGTTAGAAATATTTTTTTTGATTTTTTATTTTGCAAATGTTTTCTATAGAAATAAAATTTTGACAAAATTTTCTATAGAAATAAAATTTTGACAAAACTTTCTATAGAAATAAAATTTTGACAAAATTTTCTATAGAAATAAAATTTTGACAAAATTTTCTATAGAAATAAAATTTTGATAAAATTTTCTATAGAAATAAAATTTTGACAAAATTTGCTATAGAAATAAAATTTTGACAAAATTTTCTATAGTAATAAAATTTTGACAAAATTTTTTATAGAAATAAAATTTTGACAAAATTATATATAGAAATAAAATTTTGACAAAATTTTCTATAGAAATAAAATTTTGACAAAATTTTCTATAGAAATAAATTTTTGACAAAATTTTTTATAGAAATAAAATTTTGACAAAATTTTCTATAGAAATAAAATCTTGACAACATTTTCTATAGAAATAAAATTTTAACAAAATTTTATATAGTAAAAAAATTTCGACAAAATTTTCTATAGAAATAAAATTTGACAATATTTTCTATGGAAATAAAATTTTGCTAAAATTTTCTATAGAAATAAAATTTTCTATGGAAATACATTTTCTACAAAAATTCGATTCAAAGCTTCAAATTAAGATTTTTAAATTTGGTAGAGTTTTGGTAATATTTTCTTTTGGTAGTTTATTTGGCCCGAGTGGCAAGCGTGTTAGAAATACGAAAAGACTTTTTCCACTACCCAATATGATTTTGTTTTACTCTTGCAGTTAGAAATATTTTTTTTGATTTTTTATTTTGCAAAAGTTTCCTATAGAAATAAAATTTTGACAAAATTTTCTATAGAAATAAAATTTTGACAAAATTTTCTATAGAAATAAAATTTTGACAAAATTTTCTATAGAAATAAAATTTTGATAAAATTTTCTATAGAAATAAAATTTTGACAAAATTTGCTATAGAAATAAAATTTTGACAAAATTTTCTATAGAAATAAAATTTTGACAAAATTTTCTATAGAAATAAAATTTTGACAAAATTTTCTATAAAAAGAAAATTTTGACAAAATTTTCTATCGAAATAAAATTTTGACAAAATTTTCTATGGAAATAAAATTTTGACAAAATTTTCTATGGAAATAAAATTTTGACAAAATTTTCTATAGAAAGAAAATTTTGACAAAATGTTCTATAGTAATACAATTTTGACAAAATTGTCTATAGAAAAAAATTTTGACAAAATTTTCTATAGAAATAAAATTTTGACAAGATTTTCTATAGCAATAAAATATTGACAAAATTTTCTATAGACTAAAATTTTGACAAAATTTTCTATAGTAAAAAAATTTCGACAAAATTTTCTATAGAAATAAAATTTGACAACATTTTCTATGGAAATAAAATTTTGCTAAAATTTTCTATAGAAATAAAATTTTCTATGGAAATACATTTTCTACAAAAATTCGATTCAAAGCTTCAAATTAAGACTTTTAAATTTGGTAGAGTTTTGGTAATATTTTCTTTTGGTAGTTTATTTGGCCCGAGTGGCAACCGTGTTAGAAATACGAAAAGACTTTTTCCACTACCCAATATGATTTTGTTTTACTCTTGCAGTTAGAAATATTTTTTTTGATTTTTTATTTTGCAAAAGTTTTCTATAGAAATAAAATTTTGACAAAATTTTCTATAGAAATAAAATTTTGATAAAATTTTCTATAGAAATAAAATTTTGACAAAATTTTCTATAGTAATAAAATTTCGACAAAATTTTCTATAGAAATAAAATTTTGACAAAATTTTTTATAGAAATAAAATTTTGACAAAATTGTCTATAGAAATAAAATTTTAACTAAATTTTCTATAGAAATAAAATTTTGACAAAGTTTTCTATAGAAATAAATTTTTGACAAAAGTTTTTTATAGAAATAAAATTTTGACAAAATTTTCTATAGAAATAAAATCTTGACAAAATTTTCTGTAGGAATAACTTTTTGACAATATTTTCTATGGAAAGAAAATGTTGAAAAATTTTTCTATAGAAATAAAATTTTGCAAAAATTTTCTATAAAAATAAAATTTTGCAAAAATTTTCTGTAGAAATAAAATTTTGCAAAAATTTTGTATTGAAATAAAATTTTCTATGGAAATTTTCTATTTCCATTTTCTACAAAAATTCGATTCAAAGCTTCAAATTAAGATTTTAAAATTTGGTAGATTTTTGGTAGTTTATTTTTGCCCGAGTGGCAACCGTGTTAGAAATACGAAAAGACTTTTTCCACTACCTCATATGATTTTGTTTTCCTTTTGCAATTAGAATTTTTTGTGTGTTTAATTTTTTTATTGTTTTTTATTTCTAGCCACAGACTGTTAAAAAGAAACCTTTCACAGAGGTTGAACTATCAGGTAAGTCTACCATATTTCCTTTATTTTTTACCCGTTAACATTGGCTTTACCTTCCTTTCCATGTTAAACTTTATCGCCTTTAGCAATCTTGTGCCCTTGAAAATATTTTTGTTTTCAATGAAATTACATAAAATGGCCTATGGCTAACATATAAACAAAAACAAAAAATAAATCACGAAAATGTCTAAAGTGTAAACTCAAGGTGATTGAACAAAATTACCCTTTCAGGGCAATTAATGGTAATAAATCCTTGTAAAGTGTACTAACAACTACACAAATAGCAGATTCGCTGTTGATGAGCTAAAATTACATGAGCTTTAATTACGATAAAAAATATGAAAATACGGAGGGTTTTTGCCACAAAATAAAATAATCCAAAAAAGTCGACGGCAATATTTTAAGTGTTTTTTTTTTCATATCATATATTGTGTGTACCTAACACCGTTCAGGTTTTCTGAAAATTGCAAAAATTAGATTCATACACTTTCACTGCAGTTACATTCCATTCGAAAGTGCAATTCGCACACACCTTCTTCATATAAACTGTAGACCTCCTTCTTTTTAATGCACGTGAAGTTGTATTTTTTTATTATCAAAGCAATCAATCTCATTGATAGCAAAAATTGTACATTCATTAAATGCAATTGCTGTATAATGTTCGCAACATTTTATGGATTACACCAAAAAAAAAATGTAAATAAATTACCCCACTATGAAAACGGTTGCTAAAATTCTACACAATTCAGAGGAGGGGCTAGGAAATAAAATATATTTTTTTAATCCCATTTGCAATCATTTGGAGAAATATCCACGTATTTGAATTTTATTTTCTCACACTGTCGTCATTCTAACATTCAAAATTTCGTTGAATATTCAGAAATCATTTAGAAATGAATTGTAAACTTCCGTTTTTTGCATGTGAATTGGGGATATTTTGAGCATTTTGTTTTTTTCCTAACGTTTGGGAACTTTTGTAATTGTTCAATATTCAAATGATTATTGGGGTATAAATATATTTGTTTTGGGGCTTTACAGTATTGAAAAATCATATTTTGTTTTTTTTTTTTTTTTTTTTTTGGAAATTTTTAATGTGGATGCAGTGTACCACAATGGTAACACTTCATCCCTCTGTTTCAATCGATTATACCTTGGCGACAATTATTTTCTTTTGACACTACTCTAATAGAAACAACTACGATCCAAAATCGTGAACAAATGGTAACAAAATGAAACGGAAACGTTCACGATTTCATGAATGGCTTTCGCCTTTTTGACAAAATTTACTGTAGGCATAAAATTTTTGGAAAATGTTTCTATCCAAATAAAATGTTGGCCAAATTTTCAGTAGTAATACAATTTTAAGAAAATTTTCTATAAAAATTAAATTTTGAGAAAATTTTCTATAGAAATAAAATTTTGCGAAAATTTTCTATAGAAAAAAATTTTGACAAAATTTTCTATAGTAATAATTTTGACAAAATTTTCTATAGAAATAAAATTTTGACAAATTTTCTATAGAAATAAAATTTTGACAACATTTTCTATAGAAATAAAATGTTGACAAAATTTTCTATAGAAAGAAAATTTTGACGAAATTTTCTATAGTAATAAAATTTTGACAAAATTTTGACAACATTTTCTATAGAAATAAAATTTTGACAAAATTTTCTACAGCAATAAAATTTTGACCAAATCTTCTATAGTAACAAAATGTTAACAAAATTTTCTATAGAAAGAAAATTTTGACAAAATCTTTTATAGTAATAAAATTTTAACAAAATTTTCTATAGAAATAAAATTTTGACAAAATTTTCTATAGCAATAAAATTTTGACAAAATTTTCTATAGCCATAAAATTTTGACAAAATTTTCTATAGAAATAAAATTTTGACAAAATTTTCTATAGTAATAAAATTTTGACAAAATCTTCTATAGTAATAAAATTTCGACAAAATTTTCTATAGGAATAAAATTTTGACAACATTTTCTATGAAAATAAAATGTTGACAAGATTTTCTAAAGAAATAAATTTTTGACAAAATTTTCTATAGAAATAAAATTTTGACAACATTTTCTATAGAAATAAAATTTTCTATGGAAATACTTTTTCTACAAAAGTTCGATTCAAAGCTTCAAATTAAGATTTTAAAATTTGGCAGATTTTTGGTAATATTTTCTTTTGGTAGTGTATTTTGGCCCGAATTTGCGAAAATTTTTAGTAGAAATAACATTTTGAGGAAATTTTCTTAGGAATAAAATTTTCGGAAAATTGTCAAGGGGAAAAAATTTTTTGAAAAGAATTACTAGAGGAATAAAATTTTATAAAAATATCTATACGAATAAAATTTTGAAAAAAATGTTCTATAAGAATAAAATTTTGGAAAAAAGTTCTATAAAAATAAAATTTTGCAAAAGTATGCTATACGAATAAAATTTTCAATAAATTTTCTGTAGAAATAAAATTTTGAGAAAATTTTCTATAGAAATAAAATTTTGACAAAATTTTCTATAGAAATAAAATTTTAACAAAATTTTCTATAGAAGTACAATTTTTAGAAAATATTTCTATAGAAATAAAATTTTGAGAAAATTTTTTTATAGAAATAAAATTTTCTGAAAAATTTTCTATGGAAATAAAATTTTCTGAAAATTTTTCTATAGAAATAAAGTTTTCTGAAAATGATTCTATAGAAATAAAATCTTGAGAAAATTTTCTATAGGAATAAAATTTTGAGAAAATTTTCTATAGAAGTACAATTTTTAGAAAATATTTCTATAGACATAACATATTGACAAAACTTTCTAGAGGAATAACATTTTGACAAAATTTTCTAAAGAAATAAAATTTTGACAAAATTTTCTACATTGTTGTTGTTTTTTGATTTCAGCTTAAAACCATGCATTGACTAAACTACAAGTGTAGCTTAAGCAACCGAGGAAAAGAATGTTTGTCAAATTTATTTGGGCAAAGCCCTATAGACTGCAAGATGGTTGGATGGACGCACGTTTTGGAATTACCACATTCCACATCAGCATCCTCTACGTGCAGCAAAACTATCAACCAATTATCAGAATAAATTCAGGCAGTTCATTAAAACCCAACAATGAACCACACTTGAACCTTCCGAAAAAACGTTTTGCATGATAACATAGCCGGCTTATGCCAAAATATTTCTACAGACATAAAATTTGGCAAAATTTTCTATAGATATAAAATATTGACAAAAGTTTCTATGGAAATAAAATTGTGACAACATTTTCTATAGAAATAAAATTTTGGGAAAATTTTCTATAGAAACAAAATTTTCACAAAATGTTCTATAGCAATACAATTTTCTGAAAACTTTTCTATAGAAATAAAATTGTCTGAAAAATTTTCTATAGAAATACAATTTTCTGAACATTTTTCTATAGAAATAACATTGTGTGAAAATTTTCTATACATATAAAATGTTCAGAAAAATTTCTGTAGAAATACAATTTTGAGAAATTTTAATACAGAAAAAAAATTTCGGAAAGATTTGTATAAAAATAAAACTTCTATAGAAATAAAATTTTTAAATTTTTTTCTATACAAGTAAAATTTTGAGAAAAATCTTCTATAGAAATAAAACTTTGAGAAATTTTTCTTTAGAAATAAAATTTTGAGAAAATTATCGACAGAAATAAAATTTTGACAAAATTTCCTCTAGAAATAAAATTTTGTCAAATTTTCCTGTGGAAGTAAAATTTTGAGAAAATTTCCACTAGATATACAATTTTTAAAAAATTTTCTATAGATATAAAATTTTGACAAAATTTTCTATAGATATAAAATTTTGACAAAATTTTCTATAGATATAAAATTTTGACAAACTTTTCTATTGATATAAAATTTTGACAAAATTTTCTATTGATATAAAATTTTGACAAAATTTTCTATTGATATAAAATTTTGAAAAAATTTTCTATAGAAATAAAATTTTGACAACATGTTTTATAGAAATAAAATTTTGAGAAATTTTTATACAGAAAAAAAAATTATATAGAAATAAAATTTTGAGAAAATTTTCTATAGCAATAAAATTTTGACAAAATTTCTTCTAGAAATAAAATTTTGAGAAAATTTCCTCTAGAGAAAAAATTTTGACAAAATTTTTTATAGAAATAAAATTTTCACAAAATTTTTGACAAAAGTTTCTATAGAAATAAAATTTTTAAATTTTTTTCTATACAAGTAAAATTTTGAGAAAAATCTTTGAGAAATTTTTCTTTAGAAATAAAATTTCGAGAAAATTATCGATAGAAATAAAATTTTGACAAAATTTCCTCTAGAAATAGAATTTTGTCAAATTTTCCTGTGAAAGTAAAATTTTGAGAAAATTTCCACTAGATATACAATTTTTAAAAAATTTTCTATAGATATAAAATTTTGAAAAAATTTTCTATAGAAATAAAATTTTGACAACATTTTTTATAGAAATAAAATTTTGAGAAATTTTTATACAGAAAAAAAAATTATATAGAAATAAAATTTTTTGGGAAATTTTTCTATAGAAATAAAATTTTGACAAAATTTTCTATAGAAATAAAATTTTGACAAAATTTTCTATAGAAATAAAATTTTGACAAAATTTTCTATAGAAATAAAATTTTGACAAACTTTTTTATTCATATAAAATTTTGACAAAATGTTCTATAGAATTAAAATTTTGTCAAAATTGTGTCTGGAAATAAAATGTTGTTAAAATTTTCTACGGAAATACAATTTTGACAAAATCTTCTGTAGAAATACAATTTTAAGAAAATTTGACTTAAAATTTTGGGAAAATTTTCTATAAAAATAAAATTTTGGCAATATTTTCTATAGAAACACAATTTTGACAAAATTTTCTATAAAAATAAAATTTTGGCCAAGTTTTCCGTAGATATACAATTTTAAGAAAATTTTCTATAAAAATAAAATTTTGAGAAATTTTCCTGTGGAAGTAAAATTTTGAGAAAATTTCCACTAGAAATAAAATTTTGACAAATTTTCCTGTGGAAGTAAAATTTTGACAAAATTTCCACTAGAAATAAAATTTTGAGAAATTTTTCTATAGATATAAAATTGTGACAAAATTTTCTGTAGATATAAAATTTTGACAAAATTTTCTAGAGAAATTAAATTTTTTAAAAAATATATAGAAATAACATTTTGAGAAAATTTTCTCTAGATATAACATTTTGACAAACTTTTTTATTTATATAAAATTTTGACAAAATTTTCTATAGAATTAGAATTTTGTCAAAATTGTCTATGGAAATAAAATGTTGTTAAAATTTTCTATGGAAATACAATTTTGACAAAATCTTCTGTAGAAATACAATTTTAAGAAAATTTTACATAAAATTTTGACAAAATTTTCTATAAAAATAAAATGTTGGGAACATTTTCTATAGAAACAAAATTTTGACAAAATTTTCTATAAAAATAAAATTTTAACCAAGTTTTCCGTAGATATACAATGTTAAGAAAATTTTCTATAAAAATAAAATTTTGAGAAAATTATCTATAGAAATAAAATTTTGACAAAATTTCCTCTAGAAATAAAATTTTGACAAATTTTCCTGTGGAAGTAAAATTTTGTGAAAATTTCCACTAGAAATAAAATTTTGAGAGAATTTTCTATAGATGTAATGTAATTTTGAGAAAATTTTCTGTAAATTGAAAATTTTGAGAAAATTTTCTATTGATATAAAATTTTGACAAAATTTTCTATAGAAATAAAATTTTGACAACATTTTTGATAGAAATAAGATTTTGACAAAATTTTCTATAGAAAGGAAATTTTGACAAAATTTTCTATAGAAATAAAATTTTGTGAAAAATTTTTCTGTAGGAATAAAATTTTGTGAAAACATTTTCTGTAGGAATAAAATTTTAAGAAAATTTTTATAACTAAAATTTTTAACAATTTCAATTTTCGTATTAATTCATACTATCAAAGACCATTGTGATTGTCATTGTGGGGTTTTCGAAGATTTGATCAAATACTTCAAAATAAGATTTTTTAATTGGTAAAATGTGGTAAAATTATCTTCAAATTTTGGTAGATTATTTTTGGCAACCGTTCTGTGGAGTAGACAATCCAGGTTTGAGTTACGGTAGCGGATTTTTGTTCTTTTAAATTCGTAATCATTTTCCGATCATGAACGCCGGTTGTTCATGCGTGATCATGAACGCATGGTGTCCATTTTACCGTCGAAAGATTGACATCGTTTGGTCTCCGTTGGATATCACACATGTGTTGATTCATTTTCATGAACGGATCGTTTTGAAACGAGCACATCATCTTTGTGCCACCCTTTTTTTAATGTTATGGCTCTTTTGAAAAATTTCCACTTAATTGAGTTGAGATAGTGTAAGATTTGTTTGTAAATTTGAGCAATCGAAAATTTACAAAATTATTGTATTTTGTTATTTTCTATATAAAGGGTGATTTGTTAAGAGCTTGATAACTTTTTTTTTAAAAAAAACGCATAAAATTTGCAAAATCTCATCGGTTCTTTATTTGAAACGTTAGATTGGTCCATGACATTTACTTTTTGAAGATAATTTCATTTAAATGTTGACCGCGGCTGCGTCTTAGGTGGTCCATTCGGAAAGTCCAATTTTGGGCAACTTTTTCGAGCATTTCGGCCGGAATAGCCCGAATTTCTTCGGAAATGTTGTCTTCCAAAGCTGGAATAGTTGCTGGCTTATTTCTGTAGACTTTAGACTTGACGTAGCCCCACAAAAAATAGTCTAAAGGCGTCAAATCGCATGATCTTGGTGGCCAACTTACCGGTCCATTTCTTGAGATGAATTGTTCTCCGAAGTTTTCCCTCAAAATGGCCATAGAATCGCGAGCTGTGTGGCATGTAGCGCCATCTTGTTGAAACCACATGTCAACCAAGTTCAGTTCTTCCATTTTTGGCAACAAAAAGTTTGTTAGCATCGAACGATAGCGATCGCCATTCACCGTAACGTTGCGTCCAACAGCATCTTTGAAAAAATACGGTCCAATGATTCCACCAGCGTACAAACCACACCAAACAGTGCATTTTTCGGGATGCATGGGCAGTTCTTGAACGGCTTCTGGTTGCTCTTCACTCCAAATGCGGCAATTTTGCTTATTTACGTAGCCATTCAACCAGAAATGAACCTCATCGCTGAACAAAATTTGTCGATAAAAAAGCGGATTTTCTGCCACTGATTTTGGTAATAAAATTCAATGATTTGCAAGCGTTGCTCGTTAGTAAGTCTATTCATGATGAAATGTCAAAGCATACTGAGCATCTTTCTCTTTGACACCATGTCTGAAATCCATTGGCGTAGCTAGGGGGGTGCTGGGGGGGGCTATGCCCCCCCAGAATAGTTCTTGCCCCCCCCCCAGAATAATCAAAGCTACAGTTGATTTATATTTTAATTCAAGCTTTGCGATGTGTTTAATCCAATTAAGATTGTGGCAGAGAGAGTATGTTAAGCATATTTTTTAGTATTGATATTTACATTACAACTAAAAACACGTAATAAAAACACTAAAAGGAAACTTGAGACGCACATTTTCAAAAATAGTCAATTTATAACTACGTTGATTAAAATCATAAATCGTCACATGCCCAATTTACCATCTAAAATCGTCAAAATCACGAAAAATCCACAGAGTTGGCACCGCTGCTCTCGACAGTTGCTTCGTTGTATTCTGTTCTCAGAGAATTTCTAAAAACTAATCGAAGATAGAAGTTTTATAATATTCAATTTATTTTTTGCCTTTTATTTAATTTTTTATTCTTAGTATTTTTTATACACGATGAATATATTAAGTTTATGTTTTGCTTTATGATGTCTAGTCCTGTTTTAAAACACACATTTTAAATAAAATTTAAAAATCATATGTTTGTTGTCTTGAATTAAAAATAAATTACAAACAATATTTTTCAAACACATACATAAAGCAATGCTTTTATTTTTTGTTATATTAAATAATGGTAAGTTGCTATTTGATTATTTATAGCGGTGTCGTGGAACCGGCTCCCACATACAATAAAATATTTTTTGTCTTCAACCATGAAATTAATTGATCTAATTAATTATACCCTTCACCACTACTGTGGTACAGGGTATAATAAGTTTGTGCATTTGTATATAACGCCAAGAAATAGTGGTCATAGACCCATCTTTTAGTATACCGATCGGGTAAGAATTAAAATCTGAGTCGATTTAGCGATGTCCGTCTGTCTGTCTGTCTGTCCGTCCGTCTGTCTGTATATGTAATTTTGTGCACAAAGTACAGCTCGCAATTTAAGTCCGATCGTCCTCAAATTTGGCATAGGGCCGTTTCTTGAGACAGAGACAATTGCTATTGGTTTTGGAAAAAATCGGTTCAGATTTAGATATAGCTGCCATATATATTTATCCCCGATCTGGTCATAATTGGCGTGTTTATCAACCGATGTTCTTCAAATTCAGTACATCCGAATATTTTATGAGTCTCAAAAAACTTGCAAAATATCAGCAAAATCAGTTCAGATTTAGATATAGCTCCCATATATATCTTTCGTCCGATTTAGACTCATATGACCACATAGGCCAAAGGTTACTACCGATTTTCGTGAAATTTTGCATAAAGAGTAGAATTGACATTCTACCAATGCTTGGTACACTTGATTGAAATCGGTTCAAATTTAGATATAGCTCCCATATATATCTTTCGTCCGATTTGAACTTATATGGCCACAAAAGCCAGAGATTTGCCGTGATTTGCTTCAAATTTTGCACAAGGGGTACGTTTAATAGTATCGTTAAGTGTGTCAAATTTTGTTAAAATCGGTTCAGATTTAGATATAGCTCCCATATATATCTTTCGTCCGATTGAACTTATATGGCCTCAAAATCCAGGGTTTTGCCGTGATTTGCTTCAAATTTCGCACAAGGAGTACGTTTAGTAGTATAGGTAATTGTGCCAAATTTGGTTGAAATCGATTCAGATTTAGATATGGCTCCCATATATATCTCCCGTCCGATTTGCACTCATATGACCAGGGGGGCCAAAGTTATACTCCCATTTACGTGAAATTTCGCATAGATAGCAGAATTATTATTCTAACTATACATGTCAAATTTATTCAAAATCGGTTCAGATTGTATATAGCTCCCATATATACGTACACCAGAGTTGGGGAAATATGGTCGACTGTTTCATATTTTAGACCCATTTTCAATGGGATTTTCCTCCAATTGACTGGATAGTTTCCACAGAGAATACAAATATGGCCAAAATTCTCACAGTTTACACAAAATTCTGTGATGATTTCCCCATATCCTACACACTGCAATGCCAAAATTTCCACAGAACGGATGAGTTTTAAATAAGGCTCCAAGTCGCCCTACACATATCTTGGCGAGATCTAACCAATATCCTTGTAAAATCGCCACTGCTGAGTAGCAAAAATTGTAAATATTACTCTAATTGTCCTATATCTCGAATACATATGCATCGCCTGAAAAATTAAAAATCTCTTTTGTACAATTGCATTAAAATTTCTCTCGCTTCATATTTCCCATATTTTTTACTAACATTGTGTATCATCCCAGGGCGTTAGCCGATTTAAATTTTAATTCTAGAGTTTTTGTAGAAGTACAAAAAATTGTTTCCATTAAAAGTATTTGTATCTGGAAATGCAAACCTTTATATAGCTCCCAGCAAATTTTAAGTAGTTGAGATGGTAACACAAATGTTTGTCTACATAGTGGTGAAGGGTATAATATAGTCGGCTCCGCCCGACTTTAGATTTTACTTACTTGTTTTTAATTGAAATGTATTCAATCAAAAAAAATGATAGTATCAATCATGTATAGTTTTATCAATAGGGGTAATTTATCGCTTCGGAAATTTCGACAAAATTTTGAAGGATGTCTGGGGGGGCATAGCCCCCCCCAGAGAAAATTTCTAGCTCCGCCAATGCTGAAATCCCACGTGATCTGTCAAATACTAATGCATGAAAATCCTAACCTCAAAAGAATCACCCTTTAGAAAAAAAAATCTTTACCATTTTTATCAAGTGAAAACATTTTTGGTTTCTTTTCCCAATAAATTTCATACTTTTGACATTTTGGTGCCACCTTTATTTTGATATTGTGGCACTATTAAAAATTTTCCACATAATTTTATACTGTACTGAACAACTCAATTCAATTTATCACATAATCTCTGTTGTTTATACAACATGTTTAACTTATTAATTAAGTTCTTGATACCAGAAAAGATTTCACAAAAAAAAAATCTCCTACATTTTTATATTAATTCCTTCATCTCATTTAATTTGTAGTTATTGGATCCCCTGTGCAGTCCATTTGACACGCACAGCATGTTGAGTGATTACACTTGTTTTTGTTTGTTGCTGATGTTTGCTGATTTATTCTCCTGAATTTTCAAAACAATTTTATTTTTTTTTGCGTTGCGTTCAAATCTAAAATTAGGAAAAATTCTGATTACTTTTGATCGTTTCACTTTCTGCAGCAGTATCTAAAAATATTTTCAGATTTCTGGCTGCAATAGATTTTCACGCCGATGTCGTCAACAGTGGCACAGATTACGATTTATAATCAGATGCATAATTCAAGCATGCCAGACCACTTGGATGTATATTATGAAGAAGGCAGTGGCTGATGACCTGTGGAGTGATTTGCTTGAGTACTATTATGTGTTTTTTTTTCTGTTGACAAAAAAACAATTTCACTTTTGTGAGGATGCATATAAGCGATGCACGTTATACTCTAAATGCATCATTGCTACATTGTAAGATTTTTTTGTTTTGCAGCAGTCTTTAATTTCTTGTAAAGACATTAAAAGACATTTTTCTTAAGATTTGTGTATATAATGCCTTTTTCTAGAATTATGTATCATAAAACGTTGTGATTGTATATTTTTTTTGGGTCTGTTTATCTCCCTCGAAATGTCCGTCCGGATGTGCTTGGTGTCTAGGCGACCGATAAAAATAGCTTTGATGCGTTTCGTAAATATTTAAACAACATACATTCAAATTATTATGAATAGCATCGAATGAAAACTCTTTTGGTTGGCCATGTGGAGGAAACAAGATATAAAAGCTCGAAGGGGAGAATCCCCGTGGCCGTTCTTTTTATTAAAAATACTCCGAAATTTAAAACTTCTCCATGTCCGAGTTTTCGAAATTTCAACTAAAGATAACCGAAATATCAATAATTTGTATGATGCCTTTGATATAATTATAAATTGCCATATATGTAGATAGATCTGATGTTAGATATGGGATTATATCTAGTTACATCTAATTATATCTCATCATATCTGATTAGATCCAAAGGAGTCAATTTTGAGATCTGATCATTTCCAATTAGATGCACCAAGTTTTTACACGGGCTGTTACAAAATAGAGGTACATATTAGAGGTCTGCACAATTCCATTTGTAAATGCAGAGTACACGTGTACTTGCTACATGAGTACATCTATTTGAGAGAGTCGCAAAACAATTGGTACACATTTTGATGAACACCAAAAGCCACGAATAACTTCTTGTTGCTGCTCTGATGTCTTCACTACCAACAAACACATATTCCTCTTTCTCTCTTATAGAAGTGTACTCAGAGTGATCACGTCGAATATGTTGCGAGAACAAAACTTCATAGAGTACTCCATGTACCACGTGCAGTTTCAGAACTACAAAAAAAAAAACAGTTACTCTCCATAATATATGTTTTGGTTTGTTATAAAGAACGGCAAACGTTAAGGTAAGTGTGTGACATACATAAATATATGAAATATGTGATATACATTCATATCTATGATTAATAATAATGGAAAGTTTTACTTCGCACATAACTGAGAAATACTTGTGGTACCACGTGAAGTGAAGAGAATCCATGTTGTACTTTTTCTCGAGTACTTACATTTTTATTGTTACTTTTTTCGGAACACATATTGTTTCGGATAAGTACTTGGTGGTATTTGACAAGCACTACTTGCGCTCTGAGAGAAAGACAGTGTATGTACTATATTCGACAGCGAATTGCATACATGTAGTGAAAAGTTATTCGATGCAGACCTCTAGTACATATACAAAGTTACCTTCGCCTCCAAAAATAATTAAAAAGGAAGTTTATAAATTCACCGCTCTTTACATATTCCAAGAATTTGACTTCCCAAACTCAAATGAACTTTAAAAATTAAAAATTTTAAACTACCAATTGAATCGTCTCTCCACGCTCATCCGACATAAAATTAAAAATAATAACTAATTGAAATCTATAACAGATAGACAATTGCATTTATTTCGATCCATTCCAGTTAATGGTGTTAAAGGTTCACCCAGAGAAGGAATATGATCACCTCAAACATGTTTTAAGAGCAAAATGTTATTTTTGTGTGGTGACCATGTAACATGGTTTTCGCAACCATGTTATTTTCTCGGAAATCATATATCTGATTTCGGCAAGCAGGTTATATTTGACGAGAAAATAACATTTTAGTGACAAACATGTTACATGGTCACCATACAAAAATAACATTTTGCTCTTGAAACATGTTTAAGGTGATCATATTCCTTCTCTGCGTGTTCGCTTAAATCTACTTGGTCAATTATGCTGCCCATTATGGATGGGGACATATTATTGCACTTATTCGTAACAACTTCTTGGAACTTATTATGCAAACAAAAAATATTTACCAGAACCAGAAAAAATAACGTAAACAAATATAACGAAAGAAAATCAAGTAATATTGGCAAGCAAATTATCTACATTATTATGGGATATAAAAAAAAAAACAAGTATATACGGCCGTAAGTTCGGCCAGGCCGAAGCTTATGTACCCTTCACCTTGGATTGCGTAGAAACTTCTTCTAAACACTGCCATCCACAATTGAATTACTTAAGTTGCGGTAACGCTTGCCGATGGCAAGGTATCTTAAAACTTTGTAACACCGTCTTCTCAATTGTAAGTTAGGCCGTTTAAATACTTAAATAATTCAGTTTGAAAAATTTTCTATAGAAATAAAATTTTGACAAAATTTTCTATAGAAATAAAATTTTGAGAAAATTTCCTACAGCAATAAAATTTGACAAAATTTTCTATAGAAATAAAATCTTGAAAAAAATTTTCTATAGAAATAAAATTTTGACAAAATTTTCTATAGAAATAAAATTTTGGTAGATTATTTTTGGGGATCGACTATATATAACTATAGACTGATATGGACCAATTTTGGCATGGTTGTTAGCGGCCATATACTAGCGCAATGTACCAAATTTCACCACGTATCAAATTTCAACCAGGTCGGATGAATTTTGCTACTCCAATAGCTCCGGAGGTTAAATCTGGGGAACGGTTTAAATTGGGGTTATATATAATTAAAACCGGTGTTGAAGCTAGTTCAACAAATCTATACTCCTTTTAAACTAGTTAAACACATCAGTCGATAAACATGAATTATTTTGAATTATTGTAATGTATATAGGATTATTTAAGTTTTATTTATAATGGCAACCCTTTATCCAACTGGGATATTTCTGAGCTACAAATTCACTCCGTTGGATAATGGGCAACCATTTTATATTACATTCCAATTGAAATTTATCTGGATATGATATACCATGAATTCCTAATCAGAGCTTGAGTCGATTGAATTTTACTTTTGCAGCGACGACTCAAGCGGTAAGATCAACCACTGCCGGTACAATAAAATAGCCAAAATACTAATTTAAACATTTTGGTGTTTATCTTTTTTTTCTATTGCTTGGAACTGCCATTATTGATTACAATTATGGGAGTTTCTTGAATATTTACAGTCCACTTCCATAATTGGACCAATTTTTACATGGTTGTTAGATACCATATACTAACACCACGTACCAAATTTAAACCGGATCGTGTGAATTTTGCTCTTCCAAGGGGCTCCGGAGGTCAAATTTGGGGATCGGTTTATATGGGGGCTACATATAATTATGGACCGATATGGACCAATTCCTGCATGGTTGTCATAGACCATATACTAACACCACGTACCAAATTTCAACCGAATCGGATGAATTTTGCTCATCCATGAGGCTCCGGAGGTCAAATCTGGGGATCGGTTTATACGAGGGCTATATATAATTATGGAACCAAAGTTTGCATGGTTGTTAAAGATCATATACTAACACCATGTACCAAATTTCAGCCGGATCGGATGAAATTAGCTTCTCATAGAGGCTCCACAAGCCAAATCGGGGGATCGGTTTATATGGGGTCTATATATAATTATGGACCGATGTGGACCCATTTTTGCATATTTGTTGGAGACCATATACTTACACCATGTATCAAATTTCAACCGGATCGGGTGAATTTTGCTCTTCCAAGGGGCTCCGGAGGTCAAATCTGGGGATCGGTTTATATGGGGGCTACATGTAATTATGGACCGATTGGAACCAATTCCTGCATGGTTGTCAGAGACTAACACCACGTACCAAATTTCAACCCAATCGGATGAATTTTGCTCATCCATGAGGCTCCGGAGGTCAAATCTGGGGATCGGTTTATACGATGTGGACCAATTTTTGCATAGTTGTTAGAGACCATATACTTACACCATGTATCAAATTTCCGGATCGGATGAAATTTGCTTGTCTTAGAGGCTCCGCAATCCAAATCGGGGGATCGGTTTATATGGGGGCTATATATAATTATGGACCGATGTGGACCAGTTTTTGTATGGTTGTTAGAGATCATATGCTGACACCACATACCAAATTTCAGCCGAACCGGATGAAATTTGCCTCTCTTAGAGGCTCCGCAATCCAAATCGGGGGATCGGTTTATATGGGGGCTATATATAATTATGGACCGATTTGGACCAATTTTTGATTAAGATTAAGATAAAGAATTAAGATTTTTAAATTTGGTAGAGTTTGGTAATATTTTCTTTTGGTAGTTTATTTTGCCCGAGTGGCAAGCGTATTAGAAATACGAAAAGACTTTTTCCACTACCCAATATGATTTTGTTTTACTTTTGCAGTTAGAGATATTTTTTGTTTGTTAATTTTTTATTTTGCAAAAATTTTCTATAGAAATACAATTTTGACAAAATTTTCTATAGAAATAAAATTTTGACAAAATTTTCTATAGAAATAAAATTTTGACAAAATTTTCTATAGATATAAAATTTTGTAAAATTTTCTATAGAAATAAAATTTTGACAAAATTTTCTATAGAAATAAAATTTTGACAAAATTTTCCATAGAAATAGAATTTTGAAAAAATTTTCTATAGAAATAAATTTTTGTTAGATTATTTTTGGCTCGAGTGGCAACCATGATTATGAACCGATATGGACCAATTTTTGTGTGATTGGAGATCGGCTATATAAAACTGGGGATCTGTTTATATGGGGGCTATATATAATTGTGGACCGATGTGGACCAATTTGTGCATGGTTGATAGAGACCATATACTAACACCATGTACCATATTTCAGCAGGATCGGATGAAATTTGCCTCTCTTAGAGGCTCCGCAATCCAAATCGGGGGATCGGTTTATATGGGGGCTATATATAATTATGGACCGATGTGGACCAGTTTTTGTATGGTTGTTAGAGATCATATGCTGACACCACATACCAAATTTCAGCCGAACCGGATGAAATTTGCCTCTCTTAGAGGCTCCGCAATCCAAATCGGGGGATCGGTTTATATGGGGGCTATATATAATTATAGACCGATGTGGCCCAATTTTGGCATGGTTGTTAGAGACCATATACTAACACCATGTACACAATTTCAGCAGGATCGGATCCAAATCGGGGGATCGGTTTATATGGGGACTATATATAATTATAGACCGATGTGGACCAGTTTTTGCATGGTTGTTAGAGACCATATACTAACGCCATGTATCAAATTTCAGCGCGATCGGATGAAATTGGCTTCTCTTAGAGGTTCTGCAAGCTAAATTTGGGGGTCCATTTATATGGGGCCTATACGTAAAAGTGGACCGATATGGCCCATTTGCAATACCATCCGACCTACATCAATAACAACTACTTGTGCCAAGTTTCAAGTCGATAGCTTGTTTCGTTCGGATGGACGGACGGACATGTTCAGATCGACTCAGAATTTCACCACGACCCAGAATATATATACTTTATGGTGTCTTAGAGCAATATTCCGATGTGTTACAAACGGAATGACAAAGTTAATATACCCCCATCCTATGGTGGAGGGTATAAAAATTCAACAAAGCACAATACGAATGCTTCTCAGAGATGGTATCAACGTTATCCCAATAACTCTCAAACTATTTACCCCATATCAGCATAACAAATATCAAACCCCAAACAATAACACACAAGTAGCCACTTGAACAACCGCTATTCAAACAAAATTCCCCCGCCCCTTATTAGAGTATGCAAGGTTCAAAGGTGCCACTGTAATATGTAGATATGACAAAATGCAATCTCTCAACTCTCTCATGTGTTTGATACTCTCATATCTAATCACACTCAACATTGTGGTTTCTCCCAATGTGAAATTTATCAAAATTGTCAAATATCCCTTTCGTGATTTATCCACACCAATTAATAAATACTCGCGCGTTACTCATATGAAAATTATTAAATTTATTGTTATTTACACTCCGTCCACCCTCTAAGATAAGTTTTACCAAAACGCATGGTGGAAATAATTTGGTACCAAACATCTAACCAAAAGGTTGTGGGTGATAAGAGGTTGCAAAAAAAAAAAAAAAAAAAAAACAATCGAAAATACACCAAGTATCGAAAACCTGCTTTAGAGCGGTGTAAACGGGGGGCAATAAACTTGGTCAAAATATCAATACAATAATAAAATATTTATTCCTCCATGACCAAAAAAAAAACAGCAACCAACTGGGGCTGATTAACACATTTCTAGTATGCCATAATGACTACCAAAATCAAATAACATAATCGCGTTGAATGTTGAAGAGCGGAAACGGTACCGGTAATTTTGCTTAGAGTTTGTTTACATAGTCAGAATATTAAAAAAAATACTACGAATATTTTCCGGAAATATAATGGTTCATAACCAGGATAAAATATTAATAGAGTATTTTCTTTATCCACCCACGACTAGAGGGGTGGGGGCGACCACATGTCACTTTATGCAATATCAGTTATAGTCTCTAGCTGAGAATTGCCATTTTTTATCTTCTTTTTCTACTCGTCATATATGGCAAATCAAATAAAGGTTATAATATAGCTGAGTTTACAAAAACAACGATAAATTTCCAACAACAACAACAGCAGCAGCAGCAGCAGATAAGCCCAAAAGGCCACAGACGTAAACCCGTCAAAACCAATGAAAATGTTACACTTCTCTTTGTAGGCCACAGACATCAACGGCATTAAGACACTTGGGTTTTTTGATTTAAAAACGTTTAAGCGGTAAATTGTCAAAAAAATAAGCAAAACCATTATTGAAGCTAAATCTTATCGGTCGTGATAAATATCAACGAAAATCTTAGATGAAAATATTGTGTAAAATTTCAAAATCAAAGAGCCAAGTGGTTAAAAAAACCGTCATTGTGATTCATTTCTTCATGGCTGTTTATTGTGAAGTGTTTGAATTGATTGATCGCTTTAGCTTGTGATTTAATTTTGATTGTGTGTAGTGGTATATTGGTCGTTGTTGTCTAACGATTTTGAAATTAGAGCATTTGAGCGAGCTACTTAGTTGCCAGCTCTAAGAGTTCTAGATCTATTCACGTGTTCCATTAACTAAAAGTTTTCCTTAAATCTACCAGCACAATAAGCGTTGGAAACCCCACCGAAATATGAGCAATGATGATATTTGTAAGTAATCCTTTATAGTACAAAAACAAATTATATATAAATATTAGTATAAAAACAAATATCGTATATAAGACAATATGTTTGGCCGGGACGGAATAGTTTCCTATGCAAAACCCCATAGTCGGTGACTAGATGCCCAAGAATTCAAAAGGGGTGGTTGGTCTATATGGGGCTATACCAAAACATGATCGATACACCTCAAGATTTCAAGAAAATCGGAAAAATTTCGGTGTCTAGAAGGCCAAGATATCTACATGAGCGCTACACTAAGTATATTCAGAAAACTTAGCTTTGGACGTAAAATAACGGTTGCCACTCGATCCAAAAATAATCTACCAAAATTTTACCAAACAACTACCAAACAAAAATTTTATTACTATAGAAAATTTTCTCAAAATTTTATTTCTGTAGAAAATTTTGTCAAAATTTTATTTTTATTGAAAATTTTGTCAAAATTTTATTTCCATTGAAAATTTTGTCAAAATTTTATTTCCATAGGAAATTTTGTCAAAATTTTATTTCTATAGAAAATTTTGTCAAAATTTTATTTCTATAGAAAATTCTGTCAAAATTTTATTTCCATCGGAAATTTTGTCAAAATTTTATTTCCATAGAGAATTCTGTCAAAATGTTATTTCTGTAGAAAACTTTCTTCCAGTCTTATTTCAATAGAAAATTTTGTCAAAATTTTATTTCCATAGGAAATTTTGTCAAAATTTTATTTCTATAGAAAATTTTGTCAAAATTTTGTTTCTATAAAAAATTTTGTCAACATTTTATTTGCATAGAAAATTTTGTCAACATTTTATTTCTATTGAAAATGTTGTCAAAATTTTATTTCTATAGAAAATTTTTTCAAAATTTTATTTCTATTGAAAATTTTGTCAAAATTTTATTTCCATAAAAAATTTTGTCAAAATTTTATTTCTATAGAACATTTTGTAAAAATTTTATTCCTATACAGCATTTTGTAAAAATTTTCTTTCTATAGAAAATTTTGTCAAAATTTTATTTCCATAGAAAATTTTGTCAAAATTTTATTTCCATAGGAAATTTTGTCAAAATTTTATTTCCATAGAAAATGCTGTCAAAATTTTATTTCCATAGAAAATTTTGTCAAAATTTTATTTCCATAGAGAATTCTGTCAAAATTTTATTTCTGTAGAAAATTTTCTTCCAATCTTATTTCTATAGAAAATTTTCTTAAAAAATTTATTTCTATTGAAAATTTTCTCAATAATTTATTTCTATTGAAAATTTTCTCAAAAATTTATTTCTGTTGAAAATTTTCTCCAAATTTTATTTCTACAGAAAATTTTCTCCAAGTTTTATTGATATAGAAAATTTTGCCAAAATTTTATTTTGTCAAAATTTTATATCTATGGAAAATTTTGTCGGAATTTTATTTCTATTGAAATTTTGTCAAAATTTTATTTCTATAGAAAATTTTGTCACAGTTTTATTTCTATAGAATATTTGATCAAAATTTTATTTCCATAGAGAATTCTGTCAAAATTTTATTTCCATAGAGAATTCTGTCAAATTTTATTTCTGTACAGAATTTTCTTCCAATCTTATTTCTATAGAAAATTTTGTCAATATTTTAGTTCTATAGAAAATTTTGTCAAAATTTTATTTCTATAGAAAATTTTCTCAAAAATTTATTTCTATTGAAAATTTTCTCAAAAATGTATTTCTATTGAAAATTTTCTCCAAATTTTATTTCTACGGAAAATTTTCTCCAAATTTTATTGCTATAGAAAATTTTGTCAAAATTTTATTTTGTCGAAATTTTATTTCTATGGAAAATATTCTCGAAATTTTATTTCTATAGAAAATTTTGTCAAAATTGTATTTTTATAGAAAATTTTCTCCACATTTTATTTCTACAGATGATTTTCTCCAAATTTTATTTCTATAGAAAATGTTGTCAAAATGTTATTTCTATACAAATTTGTGTCAACATTTTATTTCTGTAGAAAATTTTGTCAAAATTTTATTTCTATAGAAAATTTTGTCAAAATTTTATTTCTATAGAAAATTTTGTCAAAATTTTATTTTTATAGAAAATTTTGTCAAAATTTTATTTCCATAGGAAATTTGGCAAAATTTTATTTCCGTAGAAAATGTTTTCAAAAATTTATTTCCATTGGAAATTTTGTAAAAATTTTCGTTCTATAGAAATTTTTGTCAAAATTTTATTTCTATAGAAATCTTTGTCAAAATTTTATTTCCATAGGAAATTTTGTCAAAATTGTATTTCCATAGGAAATTTTGTAAAAATATTCTATCTATAGAAATTTTGTCAAAATTCTATTTCTATAGAAAATTTTGTCAAAATTTTATTTCTATAGAAAATTTTGTCAAAATTTTATTTCTGTAAAAAATTTTGTAAAAATTTTATTTTCATAGGAAATTTTGTCAAAATTTTATTTCCATAGGAAATTTTGTCAAAATTTTATTTCCATAGGAAATTTTGTAAAAATATTCTATCTATAGAAATTTTGTCAAAATTCTATTTCTATAGAAAATTTTGTCAAAATTTTATTTCCATAGGAAATTTTGTCAAAATTTTATTTCTATAGAAAATTTTGTCAAAATTTTATTTCTATAGAAAATTTTGTCAAAATTTTATTTGTATAGAAAATTTTGTCAAAATTTTATTTCTATAAAAAATTTTGTAAAAATTTTATTTTCATAGGAAATTTTGTCAAAATTTTATTTCCATAGGAAATTTTGTCAAAATTTTATTTCCATAGGAAATTTTGTCAAAATTTTATTTCCATAGGAAATTTTGTCAAAATTTTATTTCCATAGAAAATGCTGTCAAAATTTTATTTCCATAGGAAATTTTGTCAAAATTTTATTTCCATAGAAAATGTTGTCAAAATTTTATTTCTATAGAAGGTTAGGTTAGGTTAGGTGGCAGCCCGATGTATCGGGCTCACTTAGACTATTCAGTCCATTGTGAGACCACATTGGTGAACTTCTCTCTTATCACTGAGTGCTGCCCGATTCCATGTTAAGCTCAATGACAAGGGACCTACTATTTATAGCCGAGTCCGAACGGCGTTCCACATTGCAGTGAAACCACTTAGAGAAGCTTTTGAAACCCTCAGAAATGTCACCAGCATTACTGAGGTGGGATAATCCACCGCTGAAAAACTTTTTGGTGTTCGGTGGAAGCAGGAATCGAACCCACGACCTTGTGTATGCAAGGCGGGCATGCTAACCATTGCACCACGGTGGCTCCCATTTCTATAGAAAATTTTGTCAAAATTTTATTTCTATAGAAAATTCTGTCAACATTTTATTTCTATAGAAAATTTTGTCAAAATTTTATTTCCATAGGAAATTTTGTAAAAATTTTCTTTCTATAGAAAATTTTGTCAAAATTTTATTTCCATTGGAAATTTTGTCAAAATTTTATTTCCATAGGAAATTTTGTAGATATTTGCTTTCTATAGAAAATTGTGTCAAAATTTTATTTCTATAGGAAATTTTGTCAAAATTTTATTTCCATAGAAAATGCTGTCAAAATTTTATTTCCATAGGACATTTTGTCAAAATTTTGTCAAAATTTTATTTCTATAGAAAATTTTGTCAAACTTTTATTTCTATAGAAAACGTCATCAAAGTTGTATTTCTATGGAATATTTGATCAAAATTTTATTTCTATTGAAAATTTTGTCAAAATTTTATTTCTATAGAAAATTTTGTCAAAATTTTATTTCTATAGAAAATTTTCTCAAAATTGTATTTCTATAGAAAATTTTCTCAATATTTTATTTCTATAGAAAATTTTGTCAAAATTTTATTTCTATAGAAAATGTTCTAAAGATTTTATTTATATAGAAAATGTTCTCAAAATGTTATTTCTATAGAACATTTGATCAAAACTTTATTTCTATAGAAAATTTTGTCAAAATTTTATTTCTATAGAAAACTTTGTCAAAAGAAAAGTTTCTTAAAAATTTATTTCTTTGAAAATTTTCTCAAAAATGTATTTCTATAAAAAATTTTGTCAATATTTTATTTTATCAAAATTTTATTTCTATTTATGAATTACCTCTTAGTTGGAGAGGAATTGTGTGCAAAATTTACCAAAACATTTAAAATTCTACCAATCTACCAAACAGTAAAAAAATATACCATTTGTGGTAGAATTCTACCAACCGTGCTTGAAATCCCAGAAAAAAATTTGGAAGTTCTTCCAAAGGCACAACTTTAAAAGCACTTCCAGAAGATGCACTCCCAATGATGTTCTTTATTTTAACTCCCCAGGAAGTTCTTTTAATTCAATTTTTTATAATTTGGTTTTTTCATACTTTTATTGGGTAATTTTAACTTTTTTTGTTTTAAATAGGTTAAAAACAGAGTAAGAATTCATAAAATGGTACAAATTATTTAAATTTTGTCGACCAAAATGGTAAATCCAATCTGAAAAAATTGTGAATTTTTGAAAATATTTGAAGTCAAACGTTTCCAATCCATTAAAAATTATAAAAAAATATAAAAATTATTTATTTGACAAAATATAACAGAATTTTTTAATTTACATCCAAAACATTGAATTCGGATCGCACCTAAAGAAGTTATGCAAATTCAGTGCAACGGCTGTTGAAATGGAGGACTTCCGTCCTATGACATGCCCATGTTAAATTCATCGCTTATGCGTCAATTTTGCACCACTTCCGGATCCAAAAAGAACATTTTCATTACTTTTTTGGCGACGCTTTGTTTGCTGGGATACCTCTTGATTTTTAATTTCGGTATGGGTCGGTATCCAATTTCAGGCAAATCGGATAAAAATTATGGCATAAATGCCCAACAAATCAAATCGGGAGATCGGTCTATATGGGGGCTATACCAAAACATGAGCCGTTACCCACCGTAAACGATACACCTGTGAATCCAAAATACCTCTAGATTTTCAATTTAGAGCAAATCGGATAACAATTATGGTTTTTTGATGGCGAAGAAGTCGAATCGGCAAATAGGTCAACGTACAGGGACCGATAAAGACCATATTCGTCGTACCTATTTATTTACCTAAAATACCTCTAAATTCCAATTACAGCAAAATCAAATAAAAATAGCGGTTTCTAGATGCGCGAAATCCAAATCATAGCATCGGTTTATATAGGGACTATATCAGAAGCTGGACCGATACCCGCATCATCGAACTTGACCTGCGTGTACACAAAAATCGAGTCCACCCAAATCACCATTTTTCCCTGATCACCATTCTATGGTGGTGGGTATAAAAATTAAAAAGTATGAAGCCTACCTTTCAATTGAAACAAAAATTTTAAAAATTCTGAAAAGATCCTATCTCAAAGTATAATGGTATGTCTTAATCGTTATATTTTTTGATATAAATTGACGGAAATTCTTTACTCCACACCACACATAGCATTGACTCACTAATCATATGAAATGATATGCATGTGAGTTAATCATTAAGATAAAGTCTGATAAATTTTACAATCTCCTACAAAAGTAGATTGTGTACATATAACATACACACACACACACACGCCAAATCAAAAAGGGTATTTGTTGAAGCCAGGGGGATTTAAGTTAAGAGAAAACTAAATACATATATTCGGCCTAAAAAATGGGAAAAAAAAGAAACAAGTAAGTAAAGTAAAAAGTCGGTCAGGGTCGACTATATCATACCCTAAACCACCCCTACTGACTTAGTAAACATAAGCACTTTTGGGGTACCATTGGTATTGGATTGGGAGATAAATCGCACTTCCATATTTCAAAACATTGAGGGGTACATGTTTATGGAAGTTTTATCTCAATCTGAACAAATATGTCTGATATTAGGGCCTATAGTTGATTTTGCACCTACAGAGTTAGTATGTCCATTATTAACAAAGTGGAAATCGCACAAGTAATGGGAGCTAATGTAGACAAGTTTGTGAATGTCGGCCTATATTTATATGTAGGAGCTACATGTAATTCCTCTAAATACGATCGGCTAATACATCAAAATCTGAAATTTGAGTAAAATTGGTTAATAAATAAGAATCCCAGCAAAAAACAAGTATAAACGGCCGTAAGTTCGGCCAGGCCGAATCTTATGTACCCTCCACCATGGATTGCGTAGAAACTTCTACGAAAGGCTGTTATACACAATCGAATTACTTAAGTTGCGGTAACAATTTCCGATGGCAAGGTATCTTAAACCTCCCAACACCGTCTTCTAAATCGTATGTAAGTCCATACGTGGTATATATTAAATAAAAACCAGTAAGGAAAGTGTAAAGTCGGGCGGGGCCGACTATATTATACCCTGCACCACTTTGTAGATCTAAATTTTCGATACCAAAAGTGTTGGGGGCTATATATAAAGGTTTGTTCCAAATACATACATTTAAATATCACTCGATCTGGACAGAATTTGATAGACTTCTACAAATCTATAGACTCAAAATTTAAGCCGGCTAATGGACTAGGGTGGAACACAATGTTAGTAAAAAAATATGGGAAACGTTTAAATCTGAAGCAGTTTTAAGGAAACTTTGAAAAAGTTTATTTATGATTTATCGCTCGATATATATGTATTAGAAGTTTAGGAAAATTAGAGTCATTTTTACGATTTTACAAGGAAATTGTTGGTATTTTGACCATTTTTGTCGATATCAGAAAAACATATATATGGGAGCTATATCTAAATCTGAACCGATTTCAACCAAATTTCGCACGCATAGCTGCAATGCTAATTCTACTCCCTGTGCAAAATTTCAACTAAATCGGAGTTAAAAATTGGCCTCTGTGGTCATATGAGTGTAAATCGGGCGAAAGCTTTATATGGGAGATATATCTAAATCTGAACCGATTTCAACCAAATTTCGCACGCATAGCTTCAACGCTCATTCTACTCCCTGTGCAAACTTTCAATTAAAGCGGAGTAAAAGATTGGCCTCTGTGGTCATATGAGTGTAAATCGTGCGAAAGCTATATATGGGAGCTATATCTAAATCTGAACCGATTTCCACCAAATTTGACACGCATAGCTATAATGCTAATTCTACTCCCTGTGCAAAATTTCAACTAAATCGGAGCAAAAAATTGGCCTCTGTGGACAAAGGAGTGTAAATCGGGCGAAAGCTATATATGGGAGCTGAACCGATCTGAATGATATTTTGCAAGTTTTTCGAGACTCATAAAATATTGGGATGTACGGAATTTGAGGAAGATCGGTTGATATACACGCCAATTATGACCAGATCGGTGAAAAATATGGCAGCTATATCTAAATCTGAACCGGTTTTTTCCAAAATCAATAGGGATCGTCTTTGAGCCGAAAAAGGGCCCCATACCAAATTTTAGGACAATCGGACTAAAACTGCGAGCTGTACTTTGCACACAAAAATACATCAACAGACAGACAGACGGACAGACAGACAGACAGACAGACAGACAGACAGACAGACGGACATCGCTACATCGACTCAGAACGATCGGTATACTAAACGATGGGTCTCAGACTTTTCCTTCTTGGCGTTACATACAAATGCACAAACTTATTATACCCTGTACCACAGTAGTGGTGAAGGGTATAAAGATCGATATATAATTCAGTTTGACAAAATTTTCTATAGAAATAAAATTTTGACAAAATTTTCTATAGAAATAAAATTTTGACAAAATTTTCTATAGAAATAAAATTTTGACAAAATTTCCTATAGAAATAAAATTTTGACAAAATTTTCTATAGAAATAAAATTTTGAAAAAATTTTCTATAGAAATAAAGTTTTGACAAAATTTTCTATAGAAATAAAATTGTACAAAATTATCTACAGAAATAAAATTTTCACAAAATTTTCTATAGAAATAAAAATTAGACAAAATTTTATATAGAAATAAAGTTTTGACAAAATTTTCAATAGAAATGAAATTTTAACAAAATTTTCTATAGAAATAAAATTTTAACAAAATTATCTATAGAAATAAAATTGTACAAAATTTTCGATAGAAATAAAATTTTGACAAAATGTTCTATAGAAATAAAATTTTGACAAAATTTGCTATAGAAATAAAATTTTGATACAATTTTCTACAGAAATAAAATTTTGACAAAATTTTCTGTAGAAATAAAATTTTGACAAAATTTTCTATAGATATAAAATTTTGTTAAAATTTTCTATAGAAATAAAATTTTGATAAAATTTTATATAGAAATAAAATTTTGACACAATTTTCTATAGGAATGAAATTTTAACAAAATATTCTATAGAAATAAAATTTTGACAAAATTTTGTATAGAAATAAAATTTTGACGAAATTTTCTATAGAAATAAAATCTTGACAAAATTTTCTATAGAAATAAAATTTTGGTAGATTATTTTTGGCTCGAGTGGCAACCATGATTGTGAACCGATATGGACCAATTTTTGTGTGATTGGAGATCGGCTATATAAAACTATAGACCGATATGGACCAATTTTGGTATGGTTGTTAGCGGCCGTATACTAACACCACTTCCAAATTTGAACCGGATCGGATGAATTTTTCTCCTCCAAGAGTCTCCGGAGGACAAATCTGGGAATCGATTTATATGGGGGCTATATATAATTATGGACCGATATAGACAAATTTTTGCATGGTCATTAGAGAACATATACCAACACCATGTACCAAATTTCAGCCGGATCGGATGAACTTTTCGTTTCTTAGAGGCTCCGCAAGCCAAATCGGGGGATCGGTTTATATGGGGCTATATATAATTATGGACCGATGTGGACCAATTTTCGCATAGTTGTTAGAGACCATATACTAACACCATGTACCAAATTTCAGCCGTATCGGATGAAATTTGCTTCTCTTAGAGGGTCTGCAAGCCAAATTTGGGGGTCCGTTTATATGGGGCTATATATAATTATGGACCGATGTGGACCAATTTTTGCATGGTTGTTAGAGACCGTATACTAATACCATGTACCAAATTTCAGCAGGATCGGATGAAATTTGGTTCTCTTAGAGGCTCCGCAAGCCAAATCGGGGATCGGTTTATATGGGGGCTATATGTAATTATGGACCGATATGGACCAATTTTTGCATGGTTGTTAGAGACCATATACTAACACCATGTACCAAATTTCAGCCGGATCGGATGAAATTTGCTTCTCTTAGAGCAATCACAAGCCAAATTTGGGGGTCCGTTTATATGGGGGCTATACGTAAAAGTGGACCGATATGGCCCATTTGCAATACCATCCGACCTACATCAATAACAACTACTTGTGCCAAGTTTCAAGTCGATAGCTTGTTTCGTTCGGAAGTTAGCGTGATTTCAACAGACGGACGGACATGTTCAGATCGACTCAGAATTTCACCACGACCCAGAATATATATACTTTATGGGGTCTTAGAGCAATATTTCGATGTGTTGCAAATGGAATGACAAAGTTAATATACCCCCATCCTATGGTGGAGGGTATAAAAATTTTATGATATTTTGCCAAATAAATTATTTGACCTCAAACATTTTCACAAATTCGCAACTTTTCTAGAATGAATTTAGCATTTTTATAAAGAACATCTTTGGCAGGATATTTTTGGAAGTGCTTTTAAAGTTGTGCCTTTAGAAGTACTTCCAATTTTGTTTTTCCTGGGGTATTGTGGTCAAATTTAGGAAAATCGAGCATACTTAAGAGGTGGTGCATTAGATTACTTTGTGCTTCATCTGACAACGATCGGTTAGTAAAACAGCGCCATGTGACCCCATTTGTCGAAATCGGGCGATACATATATATATATATATATGAGAGCTATATCTAAATTTGATCCGATTTCTTCCAAATTCAAAAGCGTTCGGCCTTGTATCAAACAAACACCGTATACCAAATTTCATTAAATCGGTTAATAAATGCGACCGAAATCCTGCGAACAACAAATACATGAGTAGACGGACGGACTGACAACAAGGGCTAGATCGACTCAAGAGGTAGTTCTGAGTCGATCAGTGACATTACCATCGGCCGCGCTATTTGACAAGTAAATCCTCATTTTGTTTGTTCACAAACTTCTTTTCTCTGATATTTATCTTAGGGAAGGTATAGAACCTTCCCGTTCGGTTTTCGACGGGAAAAATAGCTTTTATCCACGGTTACTTTTTTTGAATCGATTAACTTTAAAAGATGAAACTTTTGTCAATCAATACATTGAGATTTTTCCATCTAAGTTTTGCCAAAATTAAATGAAAATATATTTTTCATCGTATATACTTTTGCATTATTAATCCCCACCTGTAGCCGTCGATGTTTAGGCATGATCGGGGTAACCATTTTCAAATAAAAACGTTTACTTTGAAAATTTTTGACCTTCCCTTAAGGATTTTGGTAATGATTCTGGGCCACAAATGCAGCTCCTTTAAATAGATAAATTTTTTAGGGAATTATCTAGTTTTAAATCTTAGTCGAAAAAATTGAAATTAGGTGACAGACACGGTTGCCACAGTTGGTTGAATTCTACCAAAACTGGTAGATTTTTTTTACTGTTTGGTAGATTGGTAAAATTCTCGATGTTTTAATAGATTTTGCAAAATTTTCTATAGAAATAAAATTTTGAGAAAATTTTCTATAGAAATAAAATTTTGAAAAAATTTTCTATAGAAATAAAATTTTGAGAAAATTTTCTATAGCAATGAAATTTTTGAGAAAATTTTCTATAGAAATAAAATTTTGAGAAAATTTTCTATAGAAATAAAATTTTGAAAAAATTTTCTATAGAAACAAAATTTTGAGAAAAATTTTTATAGAAATAAAATTTTGACAAAATTTTCTATAGAAATAAAATTTTGAAAAAAGTTTCTATAGAAATAAAATTTTGAGAAAATTTTCTACTGAAATGAAATTTTTGAGAAAATTTTCTATAGAAATAAAATTTTGAGAAAAATTTCTATAGAAATAAAATTTTGAGAAAATTTTCTATAGAAATAAAATTTTGAGAAAATTTTCTATATAAATAAAATTTTGAGAAAATTTTCTATATAAATAAAATTTTGAGAAAATTTTCTATATAAATAAAATTTTGAGAAAATTTTCTATAGAAATAAAATTTTGAGAAAAATTTCTATGGAAATAAAATTTTGAAAAAATTTTCTATAGAAATAAAATTTTGAAAAAATTTTCTATAGAAATAAAATTTTGATAAAATTTTCTATTGAAATAAAATTTTGAAAAACTTTTCTATAGAAATAAAATTTTGAGAAAATTTTCTATAGAAATAAAATTTTGAAAAAATTTTCTATTCAAATAAAATTTTGAAAAAATTTTCTATAGAAATAAAATTTTGAAAAAATTTTCTATAGAAATAAAATTTTGAAAAACTTTTCTATAGAAACAAAATTTTGAGAAAATTTTCTATAGAAATGAAATTTTTGAGAAAAATTTCTATAGTAATAAAATTTTGAGAAAATTTTCTATAGAAATAAAATTTTGAAAAAATTTTCTATAGAAATAAAATTTTGAGAAAATTTTCTATAGAAATGAAATTTTTGAGAAAAATTTCTATAGAAAAAAAAATTTTGAGAAAAAATTCTATAAACATAAAATTGTGAGAAAATATTCTATAGAAATAATATTTTGAGAAAATTTTCTATAGAAATAAAATTTTGAGAAAATTTTCTATAGAAATAAAATTTTGAAAACATTTTTTATAGAAATGAAGTTTTTGAGAAAAATTTATATAGAAATAAAATTTTGAGAAAAATTTCTATAAAAATAAAATTGTGATAAAATATTCTATAGAAATAATATTTTGAGAAAATTTTCTATAGAAATAAAATTTTGAGAGATTTGAAAACATTTTGAGATTTTGAAAACATTTTCTATCGAAATGAAATTTTTGAGAAAAATTTCTATAGAAAAGTTTCTATGGAAATAAAATTTTGAGAAAATTTTCTATAGAAATAAAAATTTGAGAAAATTTTGTGTAGAACTAGAATTTTAACAAAATTTTCCATAGAAATAACATTTTCAGAAAATTTTTATAGAAATAAAATTTTGAGAAAATTTTCTATAGAAATATAATATTGAGAAAATTTTCTATAGAAATAAAATTTTGAAAAAAAAAAAATCTATAGAAATAAAATTTTGAGAAAATTTTCTATAGAAATCAAAAATTTTTTAATGAAATAAAATTTTGAGAAAATGTTCTATATAAATAAAATTTTGACAAACGTTTCTATAGAAATAAAATTTTGACAAAAGTTTCTATAGAAATAAAATTTTGACAAAATTTTCTATAGAAATAGAATTTTGTCAAAATTTTTTATATAGAAATAAAATTTTGTCAAAAGTTTCTATAGAAATAAAATTTTGAGAAATCTTTATATAGAAATAAAATTATGACAAAATTTTCTATAGAAATAGAATTTTGATAAAATTTTCTATAGAAATAGAATTTTGTCAAAATTTTTTATATAGAAATAGAATTTTTTCAAAATATTTGTTTGATCTTTTATCGATATATTAATAAAGATACGTCAGGGAAAAAAACGCTTTCCTTAAACCACACATGCAAATCCTGAAAATAAGTCTTATCTTATATTTGAAGTGGTTTTATCTTAAATTTAAATATTCAATATATCAGGACATTTATAGACGTTTTCTTTAAATCCGAAATGTTTTTCTTTATTTTGAAGGGAAATGTTCTTTAATTGAAAGACATATGACCTTAACGGAGAGACAACGTTTTCTGAAGCAAAGATTATAAATTTTTTTTAAATTAAAATTTTATAGAAATTTGTCCTTAATATTGCATAAATTATTTTAACACATAAGAATAACCCTTTACACAAACCATCAACAGGTTTATTTGTTATCCTCCCAAAGCTATTTAGTTTATATTTGATGTCCCGAAGAAATAAAATTGGAATCAAATCAATCTTCAAATTTTAAAATCTTTGTCAATTATGTTTCTTCAAATAATGTTGTTGAAAAATTTGTTTTCCTTTAAATTTGAACTTTGCTTTCAACATTTTCCATACATATCACTACATACCCTAAAAAGCTCTGTGGGAATATGAATACAGGAATAGACCAACCTTTTTTTTTGGTCCTTATGTGGAATTCTCATTTCAGAGATTTTAATTTAAATAAATAGGCGAAGCTAAAAACATCTGTATGTGTGTGTGTGTTATGTGAGCATGTGTGGTTTATTTAAACAAAGCCCATTAAATGTGTTTACCCTCCTTCTGGGTTAGCTTCGGGGCCCTTCTATATTGCAAACATCATTGATAGGTTTTTTCTTTGCTTTACTTTGTGTTTTCTTTTTATACCCTCCACCATAAGATGGGGGTATATTAACTTTGTCATTCCGTTTGTAACATATCGAAATATTGTGTGACCCCATAAAGCATACATATTCTTGGTCGTGGTGAAATTCTGAGTCGATCTAAGCATGTCCGTCCGTCCGTCTGTTGAAATCACGCTAACTTCCGAACGAAACAAGCTATCGACTTGAAACTTGGCACAAGTAGTTGTTATTGATGGTATGGTATTGCAAATGGGACATGTCGGATGGTATTGCAAATGGGACATATCGGACCATTTTTACGTATAGCCCCCATATAAACCGACCCCCAGATATGGATTGCGGACCCTCTTAGAGAAGCACATTTCATCCGATCCGGTTGAAATTTGCTACGTAATGTTAGTATATGGTCTCTAACAAGCATGCAAAATTGGTCCATATCGGTCCATATTTTTATATAGCCCCCATATAAATCGATTCCCAGATTTGACCTCTGGGAGCAGCAAAATTCATCCGATCCGGTTGCAATTTGGAACGAAGTGTTAGTATATGACCGCTTACAACCACGCCAACAATGGTCCACATCGCTCTACAGTTCTATATAGCCAATCGTCAATAACACAAAACTTGGTCCATATCGCCACAAATAATCTACCAAAATTTTATTTCTATAGAAAATTTTTTCAAAATTTTATTTCTATAGAAAATTTTATCAAAATTTTATTTCTATAGAAAATTTTATCAAAATTGTATTTCTGTAGAAAATTTTCTCAAAATTTCTATAGAAAATTTTGACAAAACTTTATTTCTATATAAAATTTTGTCCCAATTTTATTTCTATAGAAAATTTTGTCAAAATTTTATTTCTATAGAAAATTTTGTCAAAATTTTATTTCTATAGAAAATTTTGTAAAAATTTTATTTCTATAGAAAATTTTGTAAAACTTTTATTTCTATATAAAATTTTGTCAAAATTTTATTTCTATAGAAAATGTTGTCAAAATTTTATTTCTATAGAAAATTTTGTCAAAATTTTATTTCTATAGAACATTTTCTCAAAATTTTATTTCTATAGAAAATTTTAACAAACTCTTATTTCTATAGAAAATTTTGTCAAAATTTTATTTCTATAGAAAATTGGTCTAAATTTTATTTCTATTGAAAATTTTGTCAAAATTTTATTTCTATAGAAAACTTTGTAAAGATTTTATTTCTATAGAAAATTTTATCAAAATTTTATTTCTATAGAAAATTTGGTCAAAATTTTATTTCCACAGAAAATTTTGTCAACATTGTATTACTATAGAAAACTTTGTCAACATTTTATTTATATAGAAAATTTCTGAAAGTTTTATTTGTATAGAAAATTTTCTGAAAATTTTATTTCTATAGAAAATTGGTTTTAATTTTATTACTATAGACAATTTTGTTAAAATTTTATTTTTATAAAAAATTTTGTCAAAATTTTATTTCTATAGAAAATTTTGTCAAAATTTTATTTCTATAGAAAATTTTCTCAAAATTTTATTTCTATAGACAATTTTCTGAAAATTGTATTTCGAAAGAATATTTTCTCAAAATTTTATTGCTATAGAAAATTTTCTCAAAAAATTTTATTTCTTTAGCAATTTTTTCAATATTTTATTTCTATAGAAAATTGTGTCAATATTTTATTTCCAGAGAAAATTTTGTCAAAATTTTATTACTATAGAAAATTTTGTCAATATTTATATATATAGAAAACTTTCTGAAAATTTTATTTCTATAGAAAATTTTCTGAAAATTTTTTTTCTATAGAAAATTTTGTCAAAAATTTATTTCTATAGAAAATTTTGTCAAAAATTTATTTCTATAGAACATTTTGTCAATATTTTATTTCTATAGAAAATTTTAGCAATTTTTTTTTTCTATATAAAATTTTGTCAAAATTTTATTTCTGTAGATAATTTTATCAAAATTTTATTTCTGTAGAACATTTTGTCAAAATTTTATTTCTATAGAAAATGTTAACAAAATTTTATTTCTTTAGAAAATTTTATTTCTATGTCAAAATTATTTCTATATTTCTATAGAAAATTGGTCTAAATTTTATTACTATAGACAATTTTGTCAACATTTTATTTTAATAAAAAATTTTGTCAAAATTTTGTTTCTATAGAAGATTTTCTCAAAAAAAAATATTTCTAAAGAAAATTTTCTCAAAAAATTTTATTTCTATAGAAAATTTTGTCAAAATTTTATTTCTATAGAACATTTTCTCAATATTTTATTTCTATAGAAAATTTTAGCAAAATTTTTTTCTATATAAAATTTTGTCAAAATTTTATTTCTATAGAAAATTTTGCAAAATTTTATTTCTATAGAAAATGTTGTCAAAATTTTATTTCTATAGAAAATTTTGTCAAGATTTTATTTCTATAGAAAATTTTATCAAAATTTTATTTCTATAGAAAATTTGGTCAAAATTTTATTTCCACAGAAAATTTTGTTAACATTGTATTACTATAGAAAACTTTGTCAACATTTTATTTATATAGAAAATTTCTGAAAGTCTTATTTCTATAGAAAATTTTCTGAAAATTTTATTTCTATAGAAAATTGGTCTTAATTTTATTACTATAGACAATTTTGTTAAAATTTTATTTTTATAAAAAATTTTGTCAAAATTTTATTTCTATAGAAAATTTTGTCAAAATTTTATTACTATAGAAAATTTTCTCAAAATTTTATTTCTATAGACAATTTTCTGAAAATTTTATTTTGAAAGAATATTTTCTCAAAATTTTATTGCTATAGAAAATTTTCTCAAAAAATTTTATTTCTTTAGAAATTTTTTCAATATTTTATTTCTATAGAAAATTGTGTCAATATTTTATTTCCAGAGAAAATTTTGTCAAAATTTTATTACTATAGAAAATTTTGTCAATATTTATATATATAGAAAACTTTCTGAAAATTTTATTTCTATAGAAAATTTTCTGAAAATTTTATTTCTATAGAAAATTTTGTCAAAAATTTATTTCTATAGAAAATTTTGTCAAAAATTTATTTCTATAGAAAATTTTGTCAAAAATTTATTTCTATAGAACATTTTGTCAATATTTTATTTCTATAGAAAATTTTAGCAATTTTTTTTTCTATATAAAATTTTGTCAAAATTTTATTTCTGTAGATAATTTTATCAAAATTTTATTTCTGTAGAACATTTTGTCAAAATTTTATTTCTATAGAAAATGTATTTCTTTAGAAAATTTTATTTCTATGTCAAAATTATTTCTATAGAAAATTGGTCTAAATTTTATTACTGTAGACAATTTTGTCAACATTTTATTTTAATAAAAAATTTTGTCAAAATTTTGTTTCTATAGAAGATTTTCTCAAAAAAAATATTTCTAAAGAAAATTTTCTCAAAAAATTTTATTTCTATAGAAAATTTTGTCAAAATTTTATTTCTATAGAAAATATTGTCAAAATTTTAGTTCTATAGAAAATTTTGTCAAAATTTTATTTCCATAGAAAATTTTATCAAAATTTTATTTCTATATAAAATTTTGCCAAAATTTTATTTCTATAGAAAATTTGATCAAAATTTTTTTTCTATAGAAAATATTGTCAAAATTTTATTTCTATAGAAAATTTTATCAAAATTTTATTTCTATAGAAAATATTGTCAAAATTTTATTTTGATAGAAAAGTTTATCAAAATTTTATTTCTATAGAATATTTTCTTAAAATTTTATTTCGATAGAAAATTTTCTGAAAATTTTATTTCTATAGAATATTTTTTCAAAATTTTATTTCGATAGAATATTTTCTGAAAAAATTTTATTTCTATAGAAAATTTTCTCAATATTTTATTTCTTTATTTTTGTTTAATATGGACTAACTTACAAGTTAGAAGACGGTATTAGGAAGTTTTAAGATACGTTGCCATCGGTAAGTGTTACCGCAATCCAAGTAATTCGATAGTGGATGACAGTTTTTAGTAGAAGTTTCTACGCAATCCATGGTGACATGGAGAGTACATAAGATTCGGCCTCGCCGAACTTACGGTCGTATATACTTGTTTTTATTTCATTCATTGTTATTGTTGTTATTAAATTTCATATTGTACACGCGTAATACCCTGACATAAGGATCCAAAAACGTCAACAACAACGAGAAAATGATGTTTGTTTTGGCCTTTTTGAATGTGGTGGCAAAATAAGCTGGTATTGATAGTGCATTGAGGCTGTAATGGAAATGGTCATAAAACAGACAGAAATTAAGTCACGTGCCCAATGTGACTCGCTTTAAGTGTGACTTCGTTGTTCACTATTAAATGGCAACATAAGTTGCCATGGTGACTTCCCGGTTCACACTGTCAGAACTTCCAACTGCCTGTGTTATGCACGCAATTTTCCAATGATGTGTTGCTTTAATGGTTCTATTCCGCTATTATATAAGAGGGTGTTACATTGTATTTTTTTTTGTTATATGGCATGGTTAACTGGCTGGAGGAGTATGTTTCTGAGGAAAAATCGTTCACACGACAATTTATGAAAACGGCATGACATTGTTTAATTAAATTAAATTTAAAATTAATTTATTTTATATTAATTACATTTTATTTAATTGGATTTAATGGAAATAATCCACTACACTGAAAAAATATTTATGTGGTATTAAAGATTAAACAATATTGAGGAATATTTAATTAAAAGAAAGTTTATAATCGTTGCTTTAACATTTTTTTATTAAATTTAGGACACAATTTTTGGAAATTTGCATTCTTCAGTCTTCAGTGAAAAACGCAAATTTGAAAGTAAAAATTTCAACAAATGTTTACAAAGGGCATGATTTGCTAAATAAATTGGAATTTATTTTTTTTATTAAATATTTTTTTTAATTTGATTAAATTTAATTTTCAAATTTTCGCTTCTAAAAAATACTTTTGTACTTTGAACATTTTTGTGAGCTCAAGCCCTTTCCAATGAACCTAGTCTCTATACCGCGCGCGGTTTCGTTTTGGCACAGTGGGCTCCGTTTTAAAAATCTGTTGAAAAACTATTTTCCCAATTTGCGCTTTTCACAAATACTTTTTGAATGAAGTTTTTGTGATGATTTCCAATGAACCAAGTCTCTATACCACACGAGGCTTAATTTTGGCACAGTGGTCCCGTTGTAAAAAATTGTTGAAAATTTTATTTAAAAATTGTCGCTTTTCACAAATAGTTTTCTAATGAAGACTTTTGTGATTATGAAAGCTGAGCTCAAGCCCTTTCCAATGATTTTACCGCACGCGGCTTAGTTTTTGCATAGCAAGCCATAGAGAAAATTTTAATTTTTGTGATTGATTTTTGTTTCAATTAAAAACTTTGTTAAATCAATTAAATTTTTAATTGAATATTTTTATAGCTACCACCATAGAGTGGTGAGGGGGGTATAATAAATATATAACATATATTCTTGTTCAGGAAGAAATTCTAAGACGATATTGTAACGTGGTTTTGTCGTCGGCTGAGGTAGACCAGTTGTCGTCCAGGATCAACTTTAAGGACCCACAAACCTTAAATTAAGAACACACGATTTGGTGGGATTTATACAATAATAGTGGTACGAACTTCATTTATTTGACCCTATATACGTATAATGCTTATATTTGCAAGGTATGCTGGGGAGTCGGTGATTTATTATGTGGCCTCTTAATAAAAAAAGTAGACGGATCGGTTGTTGACGATTTGGTTCGGCTAAAGTCGTTGATACGGTGTGGTTGATTGTTCGGTGATGATCGGTTGGTGATTCGGTTGATGGTTCGGGATTGTCGTTGACGATTCGGCGTCGTTGACTATTCGGTTGATGGTTCGGTTGATGATTAGGTTGATGATTCGGTTGATGGTTCGGTTGATGGTTCGGTTGATGATTCGTTTGGTGGTTCGGTGGCGGTGATTTGCTGGTCAGCCGTCGGTGGCTGTCCGGTGTAGATGAGTCGGTTGTGTTGGTTTGGTCGGTTGTCGATGGTTGGCCGATGTTGATGATTCGGGTGATGTGGCGGTATGTTGATGATTCGGGTGATGCGGCGATTCAACGTTGATAGCGATGTTGACAATCCGGGTGATGTGGTGATTCGGTGTTGATTGTTGATTCGTTGTTTGGTTAGTAACAAAACTACAAACTACTAGCCGAAACTACAAGTGAAAGCAAGCTAATAGCCGAAGCTGTTAGTGCGGAAGCAAGCTAATAGCCGAAGCTATTAGTGCGGAAGCAAGCTAATCGTCGGGAAACGATTAGTGCGGAAGCAAGCTAATTGCCGAAGCTACTAGTGCTGAAGCAAGCTAAATGCCGAAACACTTAGTGCGGTGGTAGAGTTTCTGTCGCTTAGTGTGAACTGACTGCGGTCGTGCCACTCGTCGTTTTCAATACCCTTCGGCTGTCGGGACTCTCTGCTCGTTGCCCAAAAAACCCCGAGTTTATATTCTCCCACAGCCACAACGCAGATGAGAATTATACTCATAGCACGCAAAAATAAATTTTGACCAAAGTCAGATTGCCCCATAAAGCATTTTCCCCATACCCACCCAGACTGCATTGAATGACAGTGGGTATGTGGAGAGTGGAGCAGTGGCATAGACATAGTGGCCACACAAAGTACACACCTACCAAACAACGTGAAGCATAATTAAGCGAATTCATGTAAGGACGAATACTTTTTGTATCTCGTTCCGTTACAATATAAGCATGTCCGTCTGTCTGTCTGTTGTAATCACTCTAACATACAGTCTTCAATAATGGCGCTATCGTCCTGAAATTTGACACAGATTCGTCTTTTGTTTGCACGCAGAGCAAGTTCGAAGATGAACTATATCGGTCCAGGTTTTGATATAGCTCCCATATAAACCGACACCCCGAATTGGGGGTCTTGGGCTTCTAGAAACCGTATTTTTTATCCGATTTGTGTGAAATTGGAAATCTAGGGATACTTTAGGACCGCAAATAAGTGTGTCTCGCAAAATGGTGTATATCGGCCCATAGTTTGGTATAGCCCACATATAGACCCATCTCCCGATTTTACTTTTTGGGCTTCTAGATACCGTAGTTTTTATCCGATTTGCCTGAAATTGGAAATCTGTTGATATTTTAGAATCACAAATAGCTGTGTCGAAAATGGTGGGTATAGGTCCATGTTTTGGTATAGCCCCCATATAGACCGATCTCCCGATTTTACTTCTTGGGCTTTTAGAAATCGTAGTTTTTATCCGATTTGTGTGAAATAGAAAATCTAGGGGTACTTTAGGACCGCAAATAAGTGTGTCGAAAATTGTGGGCATCGGTCCATCTTTTGGTATAGCCCCCATATATCCCGATCTCCTGATTTTACTTCATGGGCTTTTAGACACCGCAATTTTTATTCGATTTACCTGAAATTGAAAATCTAGAGGTATTTTTGGTCCATAAAACAGGTGCCAAATAAGGTTTAGTTTAGCCTCCATATATCCCTATCTCCCGATTTGACTTCTTGAGCATCTAAACATCAGAACTTTAATACGATCTGCCTGAAATTTAAAATCTAGAGGTATTTTGGGTTCATAAATAAGTGTGTCGAATATGGTGTGAGTTGGTCCACGGTTTGACTTCTTGGGCTTCTAGATTTCGTTAAATTTAAAATCTGGATATATTTTGGGTCTACGCATAGGTACGCCGAATATGGTGTATATCGGTTCATGTTTGGCTATTACTTTATGAAATATTTACTGCCTTCAGTAAAACAGTTTTTATACCCTGCGCCACACTGTGGAACAGGGTATTATAAGTTAGTGCATATGTTTGTAACACCCAGAAGGAGACGAGATAGACACATGGTGTCTTTGGCAATAATGCTCAGGGTGGGTCCCTGAGTCGATATAACCATGTCCGTCTGTCCGTCTGTCTGTGAACACATTTTTGTGATCAAAGTCTAGGTCGCAATTTAAGTCCAATCGCCTTCAAATTTGGCACATGTTCCTAATTTGGGTCAGAATAGAACCCTATTGATTTTGGAAGAAATTGGTTCAAATTTAGATATAGCTCCCATATATATCTTTCGCCCGATATGCACTAATATGGACCCAGCAACCAGAGTTTTATACCGATTTGCTTGAAATTTTGTACAAATATAACACCTAGTCGTATAGTCAAGTGTGCAAAATTTGATTGAAATCGGTTAAGATTTAGATATAGCTCCCATATATATCTTTCACCCGATATGGACTTATATGGCCCCAGAAGCCAGATTTTTGGCCGAATTTGGTTGACATTTTGCACTAGGAGTACAATTAGTAGTATAGTCAATTGTGCAAAATTTGATTGAAATCGGTTCAGATTTAGATATAGCTCCCATATATATCTTTCGCCCGATATGGACTAATATGGTCCTAAAAGCCAGAGTTTTGGCCCAATTTGGGTGAAATTTTGCACAGAGGGTAGATTTAGTATTATAGCCATGTGTGCCAAATTTGGTTGAAATCGATTCAGATTTAGATAAAGCTCCCATATATAGCTTTCAGCCGATTTACACTCATATGACCACAGAGGCCAATTTTGTGCTCCGTTTTAGTTGAATTTTTGCACAGGGAGTAGAATTAGCATTGTAGCTATGCGTACCAAATTTGGTTGAAATCGGTTCAGATTTAGATATATCTCCCATATATAGCTTTCGCCCGATTTACACTCATATGACCACAGAGGCCAATTTTGTGCTCCGTTTTAGTTGAATTTTTGCACAGGGAGTAGAATTAGCATTGTAGCTATGCGTACCAAATTTGGTTGAAATCGGTTCAGATTTAGATATATCTCCCATATATAGCTTTCGCCCGATTTACACTCATATGACCACAGAGGCCAATTTTTAACTTCCATTTAGTTGAAATTTTGCATAGGAAGTAGAATTAGCATTGTAGCTATCCGTGCCAAATTTGGTTGAAATCGGTTCAGATTTAGATATAACTCTCATATATATGTTTTTCCGATTTCGACAAAAATGGTCAAAATACCAACATTTTCCTTGTAAAATCGCCACTGCTGAGTCGAAAAGTTGTAAAAATGACTCTAATTTTCCTAAACTTCTAATACGTATATATATTCAGCGAAAAATCATAAATAAACTTTTGCGAAGATTCCTTAAAATTGCTTCAGATTTTAATGGTTCCCATATTTTTTACTAACATTGTGTTCCACCCTAGTGCATTAGCCGACTTAAATTTTGAGTCTATAGTTTTTGTAGAAGTCTATCAAATTTAGTCCAGATCGAGTGATATTTAAATGTATGTATTTGGGACAAACCTTTATATATAGCCCCCAACACATTTTCCGGATGTGATATGGTATCGAAAATTTAGATCTACAAAGTGTTGCAGGGTATAATATAGTCGGCCCCGCCCGACTTTAGACGTTCCTTACTTGTTTTTTTTTTTTTTTTAACTCAACTAAATAAATAAGCTCTTCCAGACAAAATCTGGTCGAAAGTACCCGTATGAAATTACCTTTCAGCCAATCTGTCAAAATACAATATCTGCTTTCTTGTTTGCACAAGATAAGTCTCTTTTGGGCTGTGGAAAGAAACAATATCCCAACAGCCAAATAACATCATTCATTCGACTCACACTCACAAATGCCATCAGGATGGTGGGAGGGGTGGCAATTTGTAAATAAGCTTGCTCAACATTTTTGTCTGCCTTTTCTCATGCTGCAATTCATAACTCATAGTAAAGTGTTAACGTCGACAATAACTGTCATAATTGTTAACATAAGCCTAATTAATTAGCAACAAAACAAAATTATGTGGCTGGATGGTTGAACAGGATAGCTGGTTGTTAGCCTGCTAGGATTATTAGGTTGCCTTTATTTAGGTTTATGGTTACAATTAGGGCCAAAACAAGTAATTAAATACAATATTTTTTGTTTTATTCCAGAATAAGCTTGATAAGCTTGAAAATTGTAATTTAAGCTTTTTATACCCTGCGCCATACTGTGGAACAGGGTATTATAAGTTAGTGCATATGTTTGCAACACCCACAAGGAGACGAGATAGACACATGGTGTCTTTGGCAAAAATGCTCAGGGTGGGTTCCTGAGACGATATAGCCGTGTCCGTCTGTCCGTGAACACATTTTTGTAATCAAAGTCTAGGTCGCAGTTTTAGTCCAATCGACTTCAAATTTGGCACAAGTATGTGTTTTGCCTCAGAATAGAACCCTATTGAAATCGGTTCAGATTTAGATATAGCTCCCATATATATATTTCGCCCGATATGGACTTATATGGCCCCAGAAGCCAGAGTTTTACCCCAATTTGGTTGAAATTTTGCACTAGGGGTACAATTAGTAGTGTAGACAAGTGTGCCAAATTTTATTGAAATCGGCTTAGATTTAGATATAGCTCCCATATATATCTTTCGCCCGATTTACACTCATATGACCACAGAGGCCAATTTTTAACTCCGATTTGGTTGAAATTTTGCACTAGGAGTACAATTAGTAGTGTAGTCAAGTGTGCAAAATTTTATTGAAATCGGTTCAGATTTATATATATATATATATATATATATATATATATATATATATGTCTTTCGCCCGATATGGACCAATACGGTCCCAGAAGCCAGAGTTTTACCCGAATATGGTTGACATTTTGCACTAGGAGTACAATTAGTAGTGTTGTCAAGTGTGCCAAATTTTATTGAAATCAGATTTAGATATAGCTCCCATTTCAAGGGCCGATGTTGATTTTGAATAAAACATAAACTATTTAGGAAATTATTGTAATTTTATTTTATTATCATATAATGGTATTACTCAATTATGTATGGGAGAAAATATCGACCAAATGGGCGCCGCGACCTCGATGGCACACCTTCATCCGATGGTCCAAATTTTCGATGACGCCGAGGCATAATGGAGGTTCTACGCCGTTAATGTGCCGAATTATCTCATCCTTTAGCTCTTGAATTGTTGCTGGCTTATCGACGTACACCTTTTCTTTCAAATAACCCCAAAGAAAAAAGTTCAACGGTGTCAAATCACATGATCTTGGCGGCCAATTGACATCGCCATTACGTGAGATAACACGGCCATTGAATTTGTTGCACAAAAGAGCCATTGTTTCGTTAGCTGTGTGACAAGTGGCACCGTCCTGCTGAAACCACATATCGTCCACATCCATATCTTCCAATTCGGGCTATAAAAAGTTCGTTATCATCTCACGATAGCGAACACCATTCACAGTAATGGGTGATACGGTCCAAATTTGGTCAAGGGAAAACGCGTGTAAATCGGTGAAATCGTTTATTTAAAAAATCAAATTAAATTTCTTTTTCAGGTTCAATTAGTATAAAATTCAGGAAAAATATTCAGTTAGGCTTTCGCTTTTCCAAATCCGAATTGCCGGACGTCACACTTGACACCTGCCATCAGATTTTGTACAGCCACCTTGTCCACCTTCTTCGCCGCAAAAAGCCAGTTTGCCTTGAACTGCTGCTCGTCCTTAGCAGTTTTTTTTTGGTCTTCTTTAGGTTCCGCTTGACAATAGCCCAGTATTTCTCAATTGGGCGGAGCTCTGGCGTGTTGGGAGGGTTCTTGTCCTTGGGAACCACCTGCACGTTGCTGGCGGCGTATCACTCCATGGCCTTTTTACCGTAATGGCAAGATGCCAAATCCGGTCGAAACAGTACGGAACAACCGTGTTTCTTCAGGAAAGGCAGCAGACGTTTATTCAAACACTCTTTCACGTAAATTTCTTGGTTGACAGTCCCGGAAGCTATGAAAATGCTGCTTTTCAAGCCACAGGTACAGATGGCTTGCCAAACCAGATATTTCTTTGCGAACTTTGACAGTTTTATGTGCTTGAAAATATCTGCTACCTTTCCCCTTCCTTTTGCCGTATAAAACTCCTGTCCCGGAAGCTGCTTGTAGTCAGCTTTGACGTAGATTTCATCGTCCATTACCACGCAGCCAAACTTCGTCAGCATCGTCGTGTACAGCCTCCGGGATCGCGCTTTGGCCGTCGTATTTTGTTTATCATCGCGATTTGGAGTCACTACCTTCTTGTAAGTCGATAGTCCGGCTCGTTTTTTTGGCTCGATGCACGGTTGTAGACGATACACCCAGCTTATTTGCGGCATCTCGGAGAGAGAGGTTAGGGTTTCGCTTGAAACTACCGGCAACTCTCTTTGTCGTCTCAGCGGCTTCCGGTTTTCGATTTTCCCCCGATCCAGACTTCCTGGCTGTCGACAAACGTTCCCCAAACACTTTAATTACATTTGTAACGATTGATTTGGCAACTTTTAGCGATTTTGCCAGCTTTGCGTGCGAGTAGCTCGGATTTTCGCGATGCGCAAGCAAAATTTTGATACGCTGCTCTTCTTGCTTGGACGGCATTTTGACAACGGAAAAGTGAATTCCAAAATCAAAATAGGAGCAACATTCTACACACACACACCTTCAAAATGAGGGGTGTTCAGGTTTTTTAAATGCAAAATTGAAAGAAATACGTCAAGTTTATATTGACCAAATTTTGACCGTATCACCCTTTATCTTTCGTCCGATTAGGGTCATATGATCACAGAGGCCAAAGTTTACTACCGATTTACGTGAAATTTTGCACAAAGAGTAGAATTGACATTTTACCAATGCTTGGTAAATTTGATTGAAATCTTTCGTCCGATTTGCACTTATATGGCCTCAAAAGCCAGAGTTTTGCCGTGATTTAGTTCAAATTTTGCTCAAGGAGTACGTTTACTAGTATCGGTAAGTGTACCAAATTTGGTTCAAATCGGTTCAGATTTAGATATAGCTCCCATATATATCTTTCGCCCAATTTACACTCAAATGACCACGGGGGCCAAAGTTAAACTACCATTTACGTGAAATTTTGCAAAAATAGCAGAATTATTATTCTAACTATGCATGTCAAATTTAGTCGAAATCGGTTCAGATTAAATATAGCTCCCATATATATGTACACCAGAGTTGGGCAAATATCGTAGACTGTTTCTAAATTGGAGGAAAATCCCATTTTCAATGGGATTTTCCTCCAATTGACTGGATAGTTTCCACAGAGATTATATTTAATATGATATTTAAGTGTGTCAAGTTTGATCTAATTTAGTTCAGATTTAGATAAAGCCTCCATATATTCGTTTTTCCTGTTTATACAAATATGGCCAAAATTCACACACTTCACATAAAATTCTGCGATGATTTCCCCATATCTTAGTCATATCCTACACACCGTAATGCCATAATTTCCACAGAACGGTTGAGTTTTAAATAAGGCTCCAAGTCGCCCGACTTGATCAAATAATATATCACAATCCACACTTGACCACATATCTTGGCGGGATCTAACCAATATCCTTGTAAAAGTAGCAAAAATTGTAAATATTACTAAAATTGTCCTATATATCGACATATGTATCGACTTATGTATCGACTGATAAATCATAAATGCTCATTTGCAATTGCATTAAAATTTCTCTCGCTTCATTGCATTAAAATTTCTCTCGCTTCATATTTCCCATATTTGTTTACTAACATTGTGTGTCATCCCAGGGAGCCACCGTGGTGCAATGGTTAGCATGCCCGCCTTGCATACACAAGGTCGTGGGTTCGATTCCTGCTACGACCGAACACCAAAAAGTTTTTCAGCGGTGGATTATCCCACCTCAGTAATGCTGGTTTCACTGGAATGTGGAACGCCGTTCGGACTTGTCTATAAAAAGGAGGTCCCTTGTCATTGAGTTTAACATGGAATCGGGCAGCACTCAGTAATAAGAGAGAAGTTCACCACTGTGATACCACAATGGACTGAATAGTCTAAGTGAGCCTGAAACATCGGGCTGCCACATAACCTAACCTAACCTAACATCCCAGGGCGTTAGCCGATTTAAATTTTAATTCTAGAGTTTTTGTAGAAGTAAACAAAAATTGTCTCCATTAAAAGTATTTGTATCTGTAAATGCAAGCCTTTATATAGCTCCCAGCAAATTTGAAGTAGTTGAGATCGTAACACAAATGTTTGTCTACATAGTGGTGAAGCAGCGTTGCCAGAATTGTTTCACCAAAAACCGCTAGATCTGCCCAAAAAAATAGCTAAAAAAATAGCTAGAAAAAAAGCTAAATTTTTTTGTATCAAAAGTCACATTTTTGATTGAAATTTAACAAACTTAAAGGCTTTATTTCACTTACAATGCATATTATTTTCATTTTAATTTCACTTCTGTGAGACTGTAACAATATCTAAGGCATTTAGCTCTGTTTGCGTATTCGATACATTTTGATTACTATCACAAATTTTTTACTGGAAGTCCTTCGTTTTGTGGGAGCTACCTTCCCAACACCTCTATTTTATTTACTTGTTATTTTAAAATATTAAATGATCTAAGCATGCTTTGGATTTGGTAAAAAAATGATTTGTCATTTTTTTTAAATAAAATTTTTGTTTGGATTTGAAATTGTGAAAAATTCGAAATACATTACTTTTATTTAAATTGTAGAAAATACCTATAGTTTACATTTGCCAGTAAAAACATTTTCCTTTTCTTCATGAGCTATCAAAGTGCTTTAAAAACGTGCTAACGCCAACTTAAATTTCCAAATTCAGACTCGACTTCAAGTAGAAATTATTGTATATATACGTTTTTAAAATAAAGTGTTGAAAAACATCTCCTCTTTTTGAACGCTACTTTGGTTTGTGGTTAAGATGCAAAAACTCCTCACATTTAAAGACTATTTCATTAATTCTTCCTTCTTTCATGAAAACATACCCATTTTTAAGTTGAATCACTTAATTATAAGGACAAAACGACTTTATCGTCTTTTGGACAAGGAAAACAGTTTATATAAAAGAAATTCACAAATGCTATTATAACCAAAATTCGCGTTCCTATTTTTTCAGTGCACAAAGCTATTCACATCTACTATTTTAATTTAGTAATATCGTAATAACTTTAGAATATTATAATAACATAAAAAGGATAAACGAGTCAAATGATAATATTCCCAATAATTTACTGACAGTTTATCTAACAAATTTGTATGGTAATAGTAGATTTAAAGTTTACGATAACTTTTATGTATATAATGAAAAAACTTTACAACAAGGTGTATTTGCTACAAAAATGCCCGCATAATGGCTGGACTCATTATTAATTTTTCAACTGAGCTTTGAAATATGTGGAAACCCTTATACTTGCAGCAAGGCTTAGATAAAAACGCCGATTTATCCATATTTCAATAGAAACATGTCGAAAATAAAAAAAGCCAAAAATAGCTAAAAGGGTCATGAAAAAAAGCCAGAAAAAAAGCTAAAAGCTAAATGCATTTTTTTCCCGCTAAACGTCTTCAAAAAAAGCCAAATCTAGCGGGAAAAAAGCTAAATTGGCAACGCTGTGGTGAAGGGTATAATATAGTCGGCTCCGCCCGACTTTAGACTTTACCTACTTGTTTTTACTAACATTGTGTTCCACCCTAGTGCCACCGATTTAAATTTTTAATATCTAAATGTATGTATTTGGGACAAACCTTTACATATAGTCCCCAACACATTTGACGGATGTGATATGGCATCGAAAATTTAGATCTACAAAGTGGTGCAGGGTATAATATAGTCGGCCTCGCCCGACTTGTTCTTGTTTCCTTACTAAACAAATTATATCTCGAGTTACAAAAGCCATCTCTCATCAAATGTACATTTTCAGTGTAAATTTCAGTTGTAATTTTCCATATTCCCGTTGTAGATTATATATTTTATTTGTCCGGACTTATCATGTATTTTTGAACGAGACTCGTTTCATAATTTCCCGAATAGAACATTACCGTGTGTCTAGTTTGTACGATTGTTTGAATAAATAGTTTTTTACGCTCATTACAATCCCTAGAGATTAATATCACAAGAGTGATCGGGGTTTCCTAACCTTTCTCACTATCGCTCTTTGCTATGTAAGAGAGCATGAGTTCGACCATAAGACTGAATGAAGAAAAAAATCTCAATAAGACAAGAGAATAAAAATGTACTCACACATACACTATTATGTATGCGAGTAATATGAAACCTTTGCTTGTCGCCCACAATGTCTGGATAGTTAAGCAAACAACAGTGGTAGGCCTCTATGTGGCGAATACGTAATCGCGTAATCCTTCAATTATTACACATACGCACCAGTGGTGTAACAATCGAAATGCATTGCCAAGCAATTGTTGTAATGAACAAAATAAGAAAATTTCGAATTTGTAAGTGACCTGCAGCATAAAGAAAACATATGTTTTTGTTGCTTTGTTGTTGTTGTAGCTATACAATACTGTTATAAGTCTGCAAACAATTGAATGTGGTATACAGTGCGCATACTCTGAGAAACCTTAGACCTTTTGTTCTCTCTCACACACACATAAATACAACTGTAACATGCTTTAACGACCCCATACGATTCATAGTTGACAATGACTAGGCTAGTAGAGCTAGTGTTTGTTTTCTTTTGCCATTGTTGCATATGAAAAAGTGTCGTTTAATTCGTAAGGCTTCATCTTTGATTTTATATAAAATGCGTCGTTCTTGTTTTTTTTGCGGTTCGCACTAAAAGTGTCACTACACGCAGAGCAAATAAATAAGGCAAGGTGTTGAAAACCTTGCTATTGGTTTTTTATTGACTAAAGAGCTTAGAGGTCATTTTCGATTGCATAAAATTGTCTATGGAAATTTTAGTTAATATATTGTGCTTTTGGCTGGGGGCGGGGACCTTCAAAACAAAAAGGGGTTATTTTCAATTGGAAGACCTAGTTTTACCAGACAAGGTCATGGGAAGTTATCTAATAACCAAGGAGGCTTGTCTATTTGGTGTCTTTTATTTTCCCCCCAAATGTAATAGGAGGTTTTGTCTCGTTGGCTGGTTTTGAATAATAATACGAAATATATTTCTAGAGGATTATTTACTTTTTAAATTTATATTTCTTATGCATTAAAAAGCTAAATTAGCGTTTTGCTTGAAATTTACAAAAAATAAAATTGGAAACATTAGGTTTTTCAATGGGTATCAAAACTTAAATTCTTCGACTTTTTCGATAATTTATAAAAATGGGCGTACAAATTAGGGGAATTAACTCCTTCACTACCGATGTCCACCTAGGAGGACATTCGAAAACGACACCAAACTCTATTTCTCCACTTAGTTTCGATTTATTTCTCGATGTTATTTTAAAGTAAAAACTGTAATCTAAGCTATAAATATTTTCCATATTGGTGAGCACTTCTTTAAAAATAAACAAAAAATACGACATTTTGGGTCCAATTTTCTACTGTATGTCTCTACACACAAAAAAATTTCACGAAAATTTTTGCAATTAAAATTTTAATTGAGTTTTAAAAAATATTCAATTAAAAATTTAATTGATTCAACAATTTTTTTAATTGAAACAAAAATCAATCACAAAAATAATAGTATCAATTAATTTTTTAATTGGATCAATTAACTTTTGAATTGACCTTCAATTAATTTTTTAATTGATACTATCATTTCAGTGATTGAAGACATTTCAATTAAAAATTAATTGGATCAATTAATTTCGTGATTGAATCAGAAATTTTTTTTTTGTGTGTAGTAAATTGACATTCATATAAAAGCTATAGTTGATATTTTTTCGGGCTTTTTTTGTATTTTTTCTCACACTTCAAACGATATTATAGACCAAACAGCGCTTATTTTCGTCAGACCATTTAATTACAATTCAAGAATCAAGTTTCCAGAACAATCTCATATAACATAGCTCTTGAAGTAATTGAGCTAAGTTCTCAAAATTACAATTTTTGTTCTACGTGATGTTAGTACAAGTAAACCCAGAAGAAAAATTAAAGTTTTTACCATTGGATTTAATCGGCAGTAAAAGGGTTAATCACATATGATTAAATCTCAAAATTGGTCACTTTAGATATCAGCAGATATACCCACATATGATGAGATATAAGGGCAGATGTAACATCAGATCCAATTATATATAGGGATAGATATTTTTAAATCTAAGACATTAGATCTAGGTTAGGTTAGGATAGGTGGCAGCCCGATGTATCAGGCTCACTTAGACTATTCCGTTCATTGTGATACCACATTGGTGAACTTCTCTCTTATCACTGAGTGCTGCCCGATTCCATGTTAAGCTCAATGACAAGGGACCTCCTTATTATAGCCGAGTCCGAACGGCGTTCCACATTCCAGTGATACCACTTAGAGAAGCTTTGAAACCCTCAGAAATGTCACCAGCATTACTGAGGTGGGATAATCCACTGCTGAAAAACTTTTCGGTGTTCGGTCGAAGCAGGAATCGAAGCCACGACCTTGTGTATGCAAGGCGGGCATGCTAACCATTGAACCACGGTGACTCCCAAGACATTAGATCTAGGGCAATATTGAGATCTATTTCTATTTCCACAGTAATTATATATGGATAGATCTTAGCATTATTCCGACTCTTGGCACGAAATAAAATTTTGATAAAATTTTCTAAAGAAATAAAATTTTGACAAAGTTTTCTATAGCTTTTTTTTAAATAAAGAGAAATAAAATTTTGACAAAATTTTCTATAGAAATAAAATTTTTACATTTTCTATAGATATGAAATTCTGAGAAAATTCTCTATAGAAATAAAATTTTGACAAAATTTTTAATAGAAATAAAATGTTAACAAAATTTTCTATAGAAATAAAATTTTAACAAAATTTTCTATAGAAATAAAGTTTTAACAAAATTTTCTATAGAAATTAAATTTTAACAAAATTTTCTATAGAAATTAAATTCTAACAAAATTTTCTATAGAAATTGAATTGTATACACCAATAAAATTTTAACAAAATTTTCTATAGAAATAAAATTTTCTATAGAAAAGAAATTGAAAAAATTTTCTATAGAAATAAAATTTTGACAACATTTTCTATAGAAATAAAATTGTGACAAAATTTTCTATAGAAATAAAGTTTTAACAAATTTTTCTATAGAAATTAAATTCTAAAAAAATTTTCTATAGAAATTAAATTGTATATAGAAATAAAATTTTTACAAAATTTTCTATAGAAATAAAATTTTAATAAAATTTTCTATAGAAGAAAAGTTGAAAAATTATCGATTGAAATAAAATTTTAATAAAACATTTAATAAAACATGACAATAAAACTTTGAATATTTTCTAGAGAAATAAAATTGTGACAAAATTTTCTATAGAAATAAACCTTTGATATTTTCTAGAGAAATAAAATTTTGAAAAAATTTTCTATATAAATAAAATTTTGACCAGATTTTCTATAGAAATAACATTTCCGACAAATTTTTATATAAATAAAATTTTGACCAAATTTTCGATAGAAATAAAATTTTGACAACATTTTCTATGAATAAATATTTGGGAAAATTTTGTTTAAAACTTCAAAATAAAATTTTTTAAATTTGGTAGAATTTTTTTATAATTTTCTTGAAATTTTGGTAGATTATTTTTGGCACGAGTGGCAACTGTGGTTATTGAACTTTTCAAAATCTTTCTATAGAAAAAAAAAATTGAAAAAATTTTCTATAGAAATAAAATTGTGACAAAATTTTCTATAGAAATAAACCTTTGATATTTTCTAGAGAAATAAAATTTTGACAAAATTTTCTATATAAATAAAATTTTGACCAGATTTTCTATATAAATAAAATTTTGACCAAATTTTCGATAGAAATAAAATTTTGACAACATTTTCTATGAATAAATATTTTGGGAAAATTTTGTTTAAAAACTTCAAAATAAAATTTTTTAAATTTGGTAGATTTTTTTTTATAATTGTCTTGAAATTTTGGTAGATTATTTTTGGCACGAGTGGCAACTGTGGTTATTGAACTTTTCAAAATCTTTCTATAGAAAAAAAAAATGAAAAAAATTTCTATAGAAATGAAATTGTGACAAGAAATAAACCTTTGATATTTTCTAGAGAAATAAAATTTTTACAAAATTTTCTATATAAATAAAATTTTGACCAGATTTTCTATAGAAATAACATTTCCGACAAATTTTTATATAAATAAAATTTTGACCAAATTTTCGATATAAATAACATTTTAACAACATTTACTATGAATAAATATTTTGGGAAAATTTTGTTCAAAAACTTCAAAATAATTTTTTTTTAAATTTTGTAGAATTTTTGTATAATTTTCTTGAAATTTTGGTAGATTATTTTTGGCACGAGTGGCAACTGTGGTTATTGAACTTTTCAAAATCTTTCCAAGTTTGGAAAATCTTATTGTTCGAAGTTTTAAAAATCGAAACGAATCGACTTCAGTACGATTATTGATAATTCGACTTTTGACTTCGCGACTTTCTTTTGTCATTTTAATTTCGACATTTAGAATTTTTCATTAAAGTTCGATTACTTCACCCAGAAAAAAGTGTAGCCACCATTAAAGAAAATGTAGGTTTATGTTGGAAAACTTTAACTAAAATATTTTACTAATTGCAAAATCATAAAAATAGTTAATAATTTTTGTCAAATTAAAAAAAAAATATTTGTTTCTGTTTTTTTTTTATAAAATTCTGTTTGGCTAACTTGTGTTTATTTTCTTTTGTTAAAGTTAATTTCCCTGAGGACGGACAACGATGGTGTTCGAAATATTGGAAAAAATTAAAAATAAAACACTATAAAAAACTAAGATTTTATATTGTTTTATTACAACATGACCTCAAGCCTTACAAACTCTACAAAAATTTTTTTATAAAATTTCACATTTTGGAAGAGTAAAATTTACTCACTTGAGAATTTCAGCAAAATTCACCCATTTGAGGAGAATATGAACTACTTTCATATTTAGTAAAATTGTGTACTTCATTTGTATAAAATTTGTTTTTTTCTCATTTTTAGTTCACGTCCTTAAAGTAAGCAAAAATATCTCACATTTGGCAAAAGATCAACAAAAATAAATCAATTTTCATGCATTAAAATAAAGTTAAATCGGCGATAAATAATATCTTCACCTTTTTCTGGGAAAATTTTATTTATATACAAAATTTTATTTCTATAGAAAATATTGTTAAAATTTTATTTCTATAGAAATTGTTGTCAAAATTTTATTTCTATAGAAAATATTGTTAAAATTTTATTTCTATAAAAAATTTTGTCAAAATTTTATTTCTATAGAAAATTTTGTCAACATTTTATTTCTATAGAAAATGTTGTCAAAATTTTATTTCTATAGAAAATATTGTTAAAATTTTATTTCTATAGAAAATATTGTTAAAATTTTATTTCTATAAAAAATGTTGTCAAAATTTTATTTCTATAGAAAATTTTGTCAACATTTTATTTCTATAGAAAATGTTGTCAAAATTTTATTTCTATAGAATATGTTGTAAAAATTTTATTTCTATAGAAAATTTTGTCAACATTTTATTTCTATAGAAAATTTTGTCAATATTTTGTTTCTATAGAAAATTTTATCAAAATTGTATTTCTTTAGAAAATTTTGTCAATTTTTTTTTCTATAGAAAATTTTGTAAAAATTTTTTTTTCTATAGAAATTTTGTCAAAATTTTTTTTTCTATAGAAAATTTTGTCTCTATAGAAAATTTCAGGGTGCCTTAGTTGGAAAGGAATAATTTTCAAAATCTACCATTTTTGGTAGAATTCTACCAACTGTGCTAAAAAAGTATATTTATAAATTACACAAATAAATCAGTGCATTATTTTTGAAGCAAATTTTCCCTCTAAGAAATGAGACGAGTTACGACCACTCGACTACCACAGTTAGGTTAGGTATAGTGGCAGCCCGAAATTTCAGGCTCACTTAGACTATTCAGTTCACCACTGTGGTAAAACAATGAATTGAATAGTTTAAATGAGCCTGAAATATCGGGCTGCCACTATACCTATAGGTTGTAACTCGTTTCATTTCTTAGAGGGAAAATTAGCTTCAAAAACAATGCACTGATTTATTTGTGTAATTTATAAATATACTTTTTTCATAGTGTACCAATATAGTTAGTCTAGGTATTACATAAATATTTTAGAATGTTCAACTACCATATAACTCATTCCATTGCTGTTTTCGTAACCCAAACAAACAAATGTCAAATTACAATAACAAACTAGTGGGTGATTCAATCACGTGTATCAAAACAATAACAAACCCATCATCTGGTATTTTGCTCACCATCTCTCTCTCATGAGAATTTCCAGTCTGCAATCTAACAATTGTTAACCGCAAAAAGATATCTCTAAGCAAATAGTATATGTGGGTGTGTGTGTGTATGAAGGAGAGTATGAGTAAGTTGTGAAAACCTTCCATTACAGAGAATAACATTGCGTGAGAACATCTATTGTAGGGAGATGGAAGCAGAAAACATTTGTTTTGATAAGAGCAAAACAATAATAAACGTTTGATGCCAAAAGAAATAAGAAAACAAAAATTGTTATTGTACCATACATTCGAGAACGGGAGAACATACCCAAGTTTGTATACAGTGGTTACAAAGCCAAATATTTGGTTTGACAAAATTTTCTATAGGAATAAAGTTTTAACAAAATTTTCTGTAGAAATAAAATTTTGACAAAATTTTCTATAGAAATAAAATTTTGACAACATATTCTATAGAAATAAAATTTTGAGAAAATTTTCCTTTAGAAATAATCTTTTGACAAAATTTTCTACAGAAATAAATTTTTGACAAAATTTTCTATAGAAATAAAATTTTGACAAAATTTTCTATAGAAATAAAATTTTGACAAAATTTTCTATAGAAATAAAATTTTGACAAAATTTTCTATAGAAATAAAATCTTGACAAAATTTTCTATAGAAATAAAATTTTGACAAAATTTTCTATAGAAATAAAATTTTCTATAGAAATAAAATTGTGACAAAATTATCTATAAGAATAAAATTTTGAGAAAATTTTCTATGGGAATAAAGTTTTAACAAAATTTTCTATAGAAATAAAATTTTGACAACATTTTCTATAGGAATAAAGTTTTGACAAAATTTTCTGTAGAAATAAAATTTTGACAAAATTCTCCAAAGAAATATTTGTGGGGTAGATTTCTGGTACGATTTATTTTATCAATTTAAAAAAAAAATTGAAAAAGTTTTCTACAGAAATAAAATTTTGAGAAAATTTTCTATAGAATTAAACTTTGACAAAATTTTCTATAAAAATAATATGTTGACAAAATTTTCTATAGAAATAAAATTTGGACAAAAATTTCTATAGAAATAAAATTTTGCCAAAATTTTCTATAGATACAAAATTTAAAAAAAAAATCTATAGAAATAACATTTGGACAACATATTCTATAGAAATAAAATTTTGATAACGTTTTCTATAGAAATAATATGTTGACAAAATTTTCTACAGGAATAAAGTTTTGACAACATTTTCTATAGAAATAAAATTTTGACAAAATTTTCTATAGAAATAAAATCTTGACAAAATTTTCTGTAGAAATAAAATTTCGATAAAATTCTCTATAGAAATAAAATTTTGACAAAATTTTCTATAGAAATACAATCTTGACAAAATTTTCTATAGAAATAAAATTTTGACAAAATATTCTATGGAAATAAAGTTTTGACAAAATTTTCTATAGAAATAAAATTTTGACAAAATTTTCTATAGAAATAAAATTTTGACAAAATTTTCTATAGAAATAACATTTTGACAAAATTTTCTATAGAAATAAAATTTTGACAAAATTTTCTATAGAAATAAAATTTTGACAAAATTTTCTATAGAAATAAAATTTTGACAAAATTTTCTATAGAAATAAAATTTTAACAAAATTTTCTATAGAAATAAAATGTTGACAAAATTTTATATAGAAATAAAATGTTGACAAAATTTTCTGTAGAAATAAAATGTTGACAAAATTTTCTATAGAAATAAAATTTTGACAACATATTCTATAGAAATAAAATTTTGACAAAATTTTCTATAGAAATAAAATTTTGACAAATTTTTCTATAGAAATAAAATTTTGACAAAATTTTCTATAGAAATAAAATTTTGAAAAATTTTTCAATAGAAATAAAATTTTGACAACATATTCTATAGAAATAAAATTTTGACAAAATTTTCTATAGAAATAAAATTTTGACAAAATTTTCTATAGAAATAAAATTTTGACAAAATTTTCTATAGAAATAAAATTTTGACAAAATTTTCTATAAAAATAACATTTTGACAAATTTTTCTATAGAAATAACATTTTGACAACATATTCTATAGAAATAAAATTTTGAGAAAATTTTCTATAGAAATAAAATTTTGACAAAATTTTCTATAGAAATAAAATTTTGACAAAATTGTCTATGGAAATAAAATTTTGACAAAATTGTCTATAGAAATAAAATTTTAACAAAATTTTCTATAGAAATAAAATTTTGACAAAATTTTCTATAGAAATAAAATTTTAACAAAATTTTCTATAGAAATACAATTTTGACAAAATTTTCTATAGAAATAAAATTTTGACAAAATTTTCTATAGAAATAAAATTTTGGCAAAATTTACTATAGAAATAAAATTTTGACAAAATTTTCTATAGAAATAAAATTTTGACAAAATTTTCTGTAGAAATAAAATTTTGATAAAATTTTCTATAGAAATAAAATTTTAACAAAATTTTCTTAGGAATAAAATTTAAAAAAAAATTCTCCATAGAAATAAAATTTTGACAAAATTTTCTATAGGAATAAAGTTTTTATAAAATTTTCTGTAGAAATAAAACATGTCTAGGCAATATAACATAAGTGTGTAGATATCCACGAATTAAATTTGGCAAATCTCCTTAGCCACCCAGTCTTTTTCTGGCATACCCATTTGGGTTAAACATTTTTTTGAAAATTCATGCAATACTACTACCACACTGTGTGTTAGGTGAGGGAAATGCGTTTGCAGAAAATCAAATTCAAACCTCCAACTCGAACATGTTCTATACTCGCCATCGACTCATCTTTGTAGTCTGTACAAGGAATTCTGCTACAACAAAAACCAAACTTGTCATGTAAACACAAAAGAAATAGCGGTAAAATACCAACAATGAATGTTGGTGCCATTTTGGCAAATGGATGTATGAATGAAAAGTGTTGTTGGTATATCTGGCCAAGTGACTGAGTGATGGCCAGCCTGTTGGGTTGCTTTCTACATTTGTTGTGTTATTGTAGTTTGCAGATCTTGGACTATATTTTTTTTATTGCCAAACTTTAAGTGCTTTCGATTGTATGGGGCGGGTGAGTGTGTGTGTGTGTGTGTGTGTGAGCGTGCATTCATTTCAAAAGGTTTAACATGGAAACACCACAACACCAACAAATCTCAAAATTCAGTCTTACTCAAGCAACGCGTGCGGCAACAACGAGAAAATCAAAACAATACCAGAAACGGTTCTTCTATTCTCTTTTTCCCCTAAAATACTTAAATCGCAATGAAATCTTAAAATTTTTGTTAAAATCCTAAATCCTTGTCTTCTTGTGTAGAAAATTTTCCTGTTTCACATGAATCTCCAATGTAATGAAATTAAAAAGTAATAATAATAATAAATTATTGGGAAAGCCTATGATAACAGAAGTGAAAATTAAAGATGAAATTGAAAACATGTGTTGAATAATCGCAATAAGTGATATGTGAAAAACGAAAGAAGTTTAGACAACTTAAACTAAGAAAAAAATTAAACTAATAGTTCTAGAAAAATTACATTATCTTAAAATTAAAAAAAAATGATCTATTACAAAATATATAAAAAATAAAATCAATCTGAAAATTTTGTAAAAATGATTTTAATAGAAATTATTTTATTCTTGTGAAGTTTGAATCGTTTGAGTTAATGTTAATGGGGAGAGATACAAAATGTTTATGGTTAAATTTTTAAAACATATACGACACTTTTTACAAAAGTGCAATTTTAAAAAACTTTTTTTATAAATCATATAAAAAGTAAATATAAAAAATTAAAATAAAACAAGTAAGGAAAATAGAAAGTCAGGCGGGGCCGACCGTGCGTCACTTTGTAAATCTACATTTTCGAAATCTCATCTATGGCCATATTAGTGACAATCAGGCCAAAGCTATTTATGGTAGAAGCGATTCAATATGGCAATTGCAAAATATTGGGAAAAATTAATAAAATATTTAAAGAAGTCGAGCTTAAAAAAAAAACATTAATTTATTGTTCTAACATAAAAGGTCGAAAAAATCGTCCTGTGGTCATAAAAATGCATATGGGAGCTATATTTAAACTGGGAGCCACCGTGGTGCAATGGTTAGCATGCCCATCTGCATACACAGCGTCGTGGGTTTAAACCCACTTTCGACCAAGCACCAAAAAGTTTTTCAGCGGTGGATTATCCCACCTCAATAATGCTGGTGACATTTCTGAGGGTTTCAAAGTTTTTATACCCTGCGCCACACTGTGGAACAGGGTATTATAAGTTAGTGCATATTTTTAAATGGTTTCACTGCCATGTGGAACGCCGTTCGGACTCGGCTATAAAAGGAGGTCCCTTGTCATTGAGCTTAACATAGAATCGGGCAGAAGTCCACCACTGTGGTATCACAATAGACTGAATAGTCTAAGTAAGTAATATCGGGCTGCCACTATAACTAACCTAACCTATATTTAAATCTTAACCGATTTCAATAAAATGGATAGTAAGTAAGAATATTAATTTTACTTCCTGTGCAAAATTTCATGTAAACCGGAGTGAAATTTTGGCCTCTGTGAGAATATGAGTGTAATTCGGGCAAAAGATATATATGGGATATATAGCTAAATCTGAACGGATTTCAACCAAATTTGGCATACTTTACGACACTATAAAACATAAAGCAAATTAGGGTATAATCTGGCTTTTGGGGGGGATATAAATGCTTATCGGGCGAAAGATATATATGTGAGCTACATATATATCTGAACTGATTTCTTCCGAAATCAATAGGGTTCTATTCTGACCAAAAACACATACTTGTGATAAATTTGAAGTCGATTTGAAGTTCGACCTATACTCTGATCACAAAAAAGTGTTTACAAACAGGCGGACGGACGGACATGGCTAAATCTTTTTTTAAGAGATCTATTAAACAAATCTCGGGCCTAGCACAAATCTTGCTGTTTTTACAAAATCCGTTTTTTTTTTTTAATTCAATATAACTCCTTTCAATAAAGATCAGCGGTTTATAGCCTCCCTCTACTTTAGTGCGATTTTTTCACATATCCGCCTAGCATACGAAGGCCCATGCACTCAATCAGCTTCCAAAAAGTTTTCAGCGGTGGTTTATGTCCTGCTGAGTGTTTCAAAGAAACTCTGAGTGTTTTCATACATATTGTGGCATGCCTTTCAGACTCAGTCATAACAAGTATATACAGCAGTAAGTTCGGCCGGGCCGAATCTTAAATACCCACCACCATGAACCAAATATTAGGGTTTCCTTTGAAATTTCAGGAGGGCTTGAGGACACTTCCCGAAGATAAATTTAAAGATTTCACCTATGAGGACTATATCAGATTCTGGATTTATAAGAACCATTTTTGTTTGAGTTTTAGAGGAATCATTAATATATCTTGTAAGTGTGCAAGAAAATTATAAAACAACGTCTTGATTTGAAATCTTAAATCTGTAAAAGTAAAATCTGGAAATTTTACATTGAGTTTCAAACAATTTTCATGATCAGTATTTACAATTTCAGGCAAATCAGATAAAAACTACGGTTTCTAGAAACCCATGAAGTTAAATCGGGAGATCGTTCTGATGGGGGCTATACTAAAATATGGACCGATACTCACCGCTTTCGGCACACCTCTTTATGACCCGAAAATACCTCTAGATTTACAATTTCAGGCAAATAGGATAAAAACTTCGGATTCTAGAAGCCCAAGAAGTAAAATCGGTCTATATGGGGGCTATACCAAAATATGGACCGATACTCACAATTTTTGGCACACCTCTTTATGGTCCCAAAATACTTCTAGATTTCCAATTTCAGACAAATTGGATAAAAACTACGGTTTCTATAAACCCAAGACCCCAAATCGGGAGGTCGTTTTATATGGGGACAATACCAAAACATGGACCGATACCCACAATTTTTGGCACACGTATTTGTGGTCCTACAATACCTCTAGATTTCCAATTTCAGGTAAATTGAATAAAAACTGCGGTTTCTATAAGCCCAAGAAGTAAAATCGGGAGATCGGTCTATATGAGGGCTATACCAAAATATGGACCGATACTCACAATTTTTGGCACACTTATTTGTGGTCCTACAATACCTCTAGATTTCCAATTTCAAGTAAATTAATTAAAAAGTGCGGTTTCTATAAACCGAAGAAGTAAAATCGGGATATCGGTCTATATGGGGGCTATACCAAAACATGGACCGATACTCACCATTTTTGGCACACCTCTTTATGGTCATAAAATACCTCTAGATTTCAAATTTCAGGCAAATTGGATAAAAACTACGATTTCTATAAGCCCAAGACCCCAAATCGGGAGGTCGGTTTATATGGGGACTATATCAAAACCTGGACCGATATAGCCCATCTTCGAACTTGACCTGCCTGCAGACAAAAGACGAGTTTGTGCAAAATTTCAGCACGATTGCTTCATTATTGAAGACTGTAGCGTGATTACAACAGACAGACAGACAGACGGACATCGTTATATCGTCTTAGAATTTCTCCCTGATCAAGACTATATATACTTTATATAGTCGGAAATCGATATTTCGATGAGTAACAAACGGAATGACAAACTTATTATACCCCCGTCACCATTCTATGGTGGTGGGTATAAAAAGAGGGTCCCTTGTCATTGAGTTAAACATGAAATCGGGCAACAATCACGGTTGCCACTCGTGTCAATAATAATGTAACAAAATTTTAAGAAACTTTTACAAAAACTCTACCAAAAAAAAAATATTTGGCATTTTTTTTTTATTAAAATTTCAATTTTATTTCTATAGAAAGATTTGTCAAAATTTTATTTATGTAGAAAATTTTGTCAAAATTTTATTTCTATAGAAAATTTTTTCAAGTTTTATTTCTAGAGATTCTTTTTCAAAATTTTATTTCTATAGAAAATGTTGTGAAAATTTTATTTCTATAGAAAATTTTGTCAAAATTTCATATCTATAGAAAATTTTCTCAAAAATCTTATTTCTATAGAAAATTTTGTCAAAATTCTATTTCTATAGAAAATTTTGTCATAATTTTATTTCTATTTGTTGTCAAAATTTTATTTCCACGGAAAATTTTGTAAAATTTAATTTCTATAGAAAGTTTTGTCAAAATTTTATTTATGTAGAAAATTTTGTCAACATTTTATTAAATTTTGTAAAAATTTTATTTCTATAGAAAATTTTGTTAAAATTTTTTTCTATAGAAAATTTTGTCAAAATTTTATATCTATAGAAAATTTTGTCAAAATTCTATATCTATAGACAATTTTGTCAAAATTCTATTTCTATAGAAAATTTTGTCATAATTTTATTTCTATAGAAAATGTTGTCAAAATTTTATTTCCAAAGAAAATTTTGTAAAAATTTAATTTCTATAGAAAGTTTTTTCAAAATTTTATTTATGTGGACAATTTTAACAAAATTTTATTTATGTGTACAATTTTGTTAAAATTTTAATTTTATAGACAATTTTGTCAAAATTTTATTTCCACAGAAAATTTTGTAAAAAATTTATTTCTATAGAAAATTTTGTCATAATTTTATTTCTATAGAAAATTTTGTCAAAATTTTATTTACACAGAAAAGTTTGTAAAAAATTTATTTCTATAGAATGTTTTGTCAAAATTTTATTTCTATAGAAAATTTTGCCAAAATTTTATTTCTATAGAAAATTTTGTCAAAATTTTATTTCTATAGAAAATTTTGTCGAAAATTTAATTCTACAGAATATTTTGTCAAAATTTTATTTCTATAGAAAATTTAAAATTTTGTCGAATATTTAATTCTACAGAATATTTTGTCAAAATTTTATTTCTATAGAAAATTTTGTCAACATTTTATTTCTGTAGTAAATTTTGTCAAAATTTTATTTCTATAGAAAATTTTTCTAAATTTTATTTCTATAGCACATTTTGTCAAAAATTTTATTTCTATAGCAAATTTTGTAAACATTTTATTTCTATAGACATTTTTGTAAAAACTTTATTTCTATAGAAACTTTTGTCTAAATTTTATTTATACGGAAAATTTTGTTAAAATTTTTTTCTATAGAAAATTTTGTAAAAATTTTTTCTATAGAAAATTTTGTCAAAATTCTATTTCTATAGAAAATTTTGTCAACATTTTATTTCTGTAGAAAATTTTGTAAAAATTTTATTTCTTTAGAAAATTTTGTCAACATTTTATTTGTATAGAAAATTTTGTCAACATTTTATTTGTATAGAAAATTTTGTCAAAATTTCATTTCTATAGAAAATTTTGTCAAAATTTTATTTCTATGGAAAATTTTGTCAACATTTTATTTCTATAGAAAATTTTGTAAACATTTTATTTCTATAGAAAATTTTGTAAAAATTTTATTTCTATAAATTTTTTTGTCAAAATTTTATTTCCACAGAAAACTTTGTAAAAATTTTATTTTTATAGAAAATTTTGTTATTTTTTTTTTCTATAGAAAATTTTGTCAAAATTCTATTTCCATATAAAATTTTGTCAAAATTTTATTTCTATAAGAAATTTTGTCAGAATTTTATTTCTATAGAAAATTTTGTCAAAATTGTATTTCTATAGAAAATTTTGCCAAAATTTTATTTCTATAGAAAATTTTGTCAAAATTTTATTTCTATAGAAAATTTTGTCAAAATTTTATTTCTATAGAAATTTTTGTCAAAATTTTATTTCTATAGAAAATATTGTCAAAACTTTATTTCTATAGAAAATTTTGTCAAAATTTTATTTCCACAGAAAATTTTGTAAAATTTAATTTTTATAGAAAGTTTTGTCAAAATTCTATTTCTATAGAAAATTTTGTCAAAATTCTATTTCTATAGGAAATTTTGTCAAAATTCTATTTCTATAGAAAATTTTGTCATAATTTTATTTCCACAGAAAATTTTGTTAAAATTTCATTTCTATAGAAAATTTTGTCAAAATTTCATTTCTATAGAAAATTTTGTCAAAATTTTATTTCTATAGAAGATTTTGTCAAAATTTTATTTCTATAGAAAATTTTGTCAAAATTTTATTTCTATAAAAAATTTTGTCAAAATTTTATTTCTATAGAAAATTTTGTCAAAATTTTATTTCTATAGAAAATTTTGTCAAACTTTTATTTCTATAGAAAATTTTGTCAACATTTATTTCTGTAGAAGATTTTGTCGAAAATTTAATTCTACAGAATATTTTGTCAAAATTTTATTTCTATAGCACATTTAGTCATAATTTTATTTCTATAGCAAATTTTGTAAAAATTTTATTTCTATAGAATATTTTGTCAAAATGTTATTTATGTGGACAATTTTGTTAAAATTTTAATTCTATAGAAAATTTTTTCAAAATTTTATTTCTATAGAAAATTTTTTCAAAATTTTATTTCTATAGAAAATTTTGTCAAAATTTTATTTCTATAGAAAATTTTGTCAAAATTTTATTTCCATAGAAAATTTTGTCAAATTTTTTTTCTTTAGTAAAAAGGAGAACTCCGTGGTTTTTAGAGGGCTGAATTTCCAATGAAATGGAGATAAAATGATTGTTGGGTTTATTTAAATCTAATTTGAAAAAAAAAACGTAACTTCGTAATTTCATAGTAAACAATACAAAATTAATTTAATTAGTATTTTTTTTTTCAAAAATGTGCCACTGAACCACCTTTTATTGCAAGTGTTAGTTAGAAATTCTACAAGTCTGTTAGCTAACTTAAGTTCTTTAGTGATGGGATAGTAAAGACAAAAACCATGGCAGACAAAAAACGAAAGATTCAGTATTGAAGGCTTGAGTGTTTCTCAGTCTATAAAAACTGATAATTAGATGTTATTGAAAACTGATGCAGGATACCAGCACATAGACAGATGGATAACATTAGATCGTCGTAGAATTTCATCCTGATCAAGAATATATATATATATTTATTTCGGCGTTTCTGCATATTTCGGCAAATTTATTACACCGTTTTGTGATCTGTCGCAAAATCGACTTTGGTAAAATTCAAAAAAAGGCAAAACTCGACTTTTCTAACATTTATGAAAAATTGGAAAAGTCCAAAAAATCGAAAACTCAACTTTTTGATCTTCATTACAACCATTAGGGAGAACTCACCCTCTACATTTCGCAAAAAAAAAACATAAAATTGTATCATTTCATTTCGCACATGTGCTCTACCAAATTTTCGATACTTTCATTGAAGTTGTTTTCACCCTACCACACCACACCACCCTACAACAATTTCACCTCATAAATAGAAAGAGTGGGTTATGGTTGTTATTGTTGTTCAAAGGAAATACTTTTTGGAGGCCGGTTTGTTGTTATAATCGAACATGAGTACCATGCATGGGAGTATAAAATATAAGTGTGAGTGTGTCTGCTTGAGTGAGTAAGTATTAATCAAGTGTTGTGTGAGTACCATTGTTGTGTTTGGTATTGCAACGATTTCGTCATATTTAACCTTATTGGCAAACGTTGACCTAAAATAACATCGGTCTTGTGCGCAAAATGATATAGCCCACATATTAAGATTGAAAAGCAACTGAAAATTGTTTTCAAAACGAAAAATCTGTATATGCAGATATTTGCAGAGGGGAGTTCATTTGTACATATATGTATGTCACATTCAAGAGCTATAAAATCTAAAGAATGAATTAGCCTTCATATGGAGTAGAGTTTATTTTTAGATTTTTACAACATGAAGAATGTACGCAAAAAGGATATCTTCATATTAGGGATACAAGTGTCAAAAATTTTGGAAAGTTGGTTTTTTTATAAACTTCTAAATTGAAAAGTCGAATTTGAAATAAATTGAGAATGAACATAGATCATTTTATGCTGAAAACTCCTCAAAGAGTCGAAAGTCGATTTTTTCAAATTTTTAAAAAGTTGAAAAATTAGCTATGTCATATTTAGAAAAAGCCGACTTTTGCAAAAGTCGAATAGTTAAAATTCGATTTTTTCAAATCGAAAAGTTGACTTTGGCAAATTTTGATAAGTAGAATTGTCGACTTTTTGATTCTCATTACAATCCTACTTCACAGTTACATGGACTTTAAGGGATATAAAATCGAATATTAGGGATATAATATCGAATATCGTCGAATCAATTAGAAAAATTTTGAAAATCGAGAAAAAATCAAACTTGCATTGAAGTGGGACAGAATATAACTCATTTTATGCTGGGAACTCCCCACAAAAGATACAGTTTTAAAATCGTAAAAGTCGAAAGTCGACTTTATCAAACTTAACAAGTATATATTGCCGTAAGTTCGGCCAGGCCCAATCTTATGTACCCTCCACCATGGATGACAGTCTTTCGTAGAAACTTCTACGAAAGACTGTCATCCACAATCGAATTACTTGGGTTGTGGTATCTTAAAACTTCTTAACATCGTTTTCTAAATTGTAAGTTAGTCCATACGTGGTAGAGAGCCAGAATTGAAATATGGGGTTGGCCTATATAGGGGCTATACACAATTATGAACTTGATATGGACCAATTTTTTGTGATTGAGGATCGATTTATCTGAGTGCTATATATAACTATATACCGATATGGATCTCGTTAGGCATGGTTGTTAACGGCCACATACTAGCACAATGTCCCAAATTTCAACTGACTCGGATGAAATTTGCTCCTTCAAGAGTCTCCAAAACCAAATCTGGGGATCAATTTATATGGGGGCTATATATTATTATGGACTGATATGGACCACTTTTGGCATGGTTGTTAAATATCATATACTACCACCACGTACCAATTTGCAACCAGATCGGATGAATTTTGCTTCTCCGAAAGGCACCGGGGGTCAAATCTGGGGATCGGTTTATATGGGGGCTATATATAATTATGGACTGATATGAACCAATTCCTGCATTGTTGTTGGATACCATATACTAACTTCAGGTACCAAATTTCAACCGAATTGGTTGAATTTTGCTCTTCCAAGGGGCTTCGGAGGTGAAATCTGGGGATCGGTTTATATGGGGTCTATATATAATTATGCACCGATGTGGACCAATTTTTGCATAGTTGTTAGAGACCATATACTTACACCATGTACGAAATTTTAGCCGGATTGGATGGCATTTTCTTCTCTTAGAGGCTCCGCAACCAAATCTAGGGATCGGTTTATATGGGGCATATATATAATTATTGGCCGATGCGGACCAATTTCTGCATAGTTGTTAGAGACCATATGCTAACGCCATGTACCAAATTTCAGCCAGACCGGATGAAATTTTCTTCTCTTAGAGGTTCCGCAAGCCAAATCTGGGGATCGGTTTATATGGGGGCTATATATAATTATGGACCGATGTGGACGAATTTTTGCAAGGTTGTTAAGGACCATATACAAAGACCATGTACCAAATTTCAGCCGGATCGGATGAAATTTGCTTCTCTTTGAGGCTCCGAAAGACAAATCGGTGGATCGGTTTATATGGGGGCTATATATAATTATGAACCGATGTGGACCAATTTTTGCATGGTTGTTAGAGACCATATACTAACACCATGTACCAAATTTCACCCGGATCGGATGAAATTTGCTTCTCTTAGAGGGTCTGCAAGCCAAATTTGGGGGTCCGTTTATATGGGGGCTATACGTAAAAGTGAACCGATATGGCCCATTTGCAATACCGTCCGTCCTACATCAATAACAACTACTTGTAACAAGTTTCAAGTCGATAGCTTGTTTCGTTTGGAAGTTAGCGTGATTTCAACAGACGGACGGACATGCTCAGATCGACTCAGAATTTCACCACGACCCAGAATATATATATACTTTATGGGGTCTTAGAGCAATATTTCTATGTGTTATGGTGGAGGGTATAAAAATAGAAAGTCAAATAGTCGTAGGTCGTTTTTTTAAATTTTGGAAAAATTGGAAAAATCAAAGTCGACTTTTGTTGAAATTCATTTTGTTTTTTAATTTTGAAAAAATCAAAAATTCAACTTCGAATTATCGGCTTTTTGATTCTCATTACAATCCCTGATTCATACATCGTTGCTTTTACATATCATTGATGTGGTTTCATTCATGAAATGTCAAGCAATGATTTAAACGCAACAATGTTCCTCCTCTTTATCTCTCATGCTATGCGATGGCAATGTCATGCAATTAACACTTGGCCATTTTATGGGCAAACACACTCACAATAAACCTTCAAGTCAATGAGTTTTTATACAGAGATTGTCATTACCTCCTGCCTTCATGGTTTCCCAGCATCCTGTCCGCCACACAGACTCGCCTATGTGTCTATAAGGATTTGTGTTTTTTTTTGTGGTCGTATTATTTTATAACCATACTCAAAAATAGTTACAAACGTAGGACCTATTCAGGCAGCCTTCAATTTCGCCTCCATAAGTCCTCAATCTCCTTCCGGTGGCAGGGGATCCCCAGCATTTATGACTTCAATGTTTTCTGATCTCCTTGAGTGTCCTTGAATTTGATATTTGTATCTTTTTTTTTTGGCCTTCAATAGTTTTACAATTTCAATATGACATTTACATCACTATAGGTCGATTCTTTGTTTATTACAAGAGATGGGAAGGAGAGAATGAAATCCTCTCCTACGAGCCGAGAGGAATTATATTGACTTGGTGTTTACTTCCCTGTTATTACTCTGAAATGTAAATAAAATTTCTCAGTCCAGCTAGGACATAAGCTCTTCTTTCCTTCCGTGTCATAGTGATAGTGATATGCGATAGATTTTCATTTTTATATTTTTCTTTTTATACCCTCCACCATAGGATGGGGGTATATTAACTTTGTCATTCCGTTTGTAACACATCGAAATATTGCTCTAAGACCCCATAAAGTATATATATTCTGGGTCGTGGTGAAATTCTGAGTGGATCTGAGCATGTCTGTCCGTCCGTCCGTCTGTTGAAATCACGCTAACTTCCGAACGAAACAAGCTATCGACTTGAAACTGGGCACAAGTAATTGTTATTGATGTAGGTCGGATAGTATTGCAAATCGGCCATATCGGTCCACTTTTACGTATAGCCCCCATATAAACGGACCCCCAAATTTGGCTTGCGAGGCCTCTAAGAGAAGCAAATTTCATCCGATCCGGCTGAAATTTGGTATATGGTGTTCGTATATGGTCTCTAACAACCATGCAAAAATTGGTCCACATCGGTCCACTTTTACGTACAGCCCTCATATAAACGGACCCCCAAATTTGGCTTGTGATCGCTCTAAGAGAAGCAAATTTCATCCGATCCGGCTGAAATTTGGTATATGGTCTCTAACAACTGTGCAAAAATTGGTCCATATCGGTCCACTTTTACCCCCATATAAACGGAATTTGGCTTGCGATCGCTCTAAGAGAAACAAATTTCATCCGATCCGGCTGAAATTTGGTACATGGTGTTGGTATATGGTCTCTAACAACCATGCAAGAATTGGTCCATATCGGTCCATAATTATATATAGCCCCCATATAAACCGATCCCCCGATTTGGCTTGCGGAGCCTCTAAGAGAAACAAATTTCATCCGATCATGCTGAAATTTGGTACATGGTGTTAGTAATGGTCTCTAACAACCATGCAAAAATTGGTCCATAATTATATATAGCCCCCATATAAACCGATCCCCCGATTTGGCTTGATCCGGCTGAAATTTGGTACATGGTGTTGGTATATGTTCTCTAATGACCATGCAAAAATTGGTCCATATCGGTCCATATCGGTCCATAATTACATATAGCCCCCATATAAATCGATTCCCAGATTTGTCCTTCGAAGCCTCTTGGAGGAGCAAAATTCATCCGATCCGGTTGAAATTTGGAACATGGTGTTAGAATGTCGTCTCTAACAAACACGCAAGAATTGGTCCATATTGGTCCATAATTATGTATAGCCCCCATATAAACCGTTCCCCAGATTTGATCTCCGGAGCCTCTTGGAGGAGCAAAATTCATCCGATCCGGTTGAAATTTGCAACGTGGTGTTAGTATAAGGCCGCTAATATCAATGCCAGAATTGGTCTATATCGGTCTATAGTTATAAATAGCCGATCCCTAATCACACAAAAATTGGTCATAGTCATGGTTGCCACTCGATCCAAAAATAATCTACCAAAATTTTATTTTTATGGAACACATTTCTATAGAAAATTTTGTAAAAATTTTATTTCTATAGAAAATTTTGTAAAAATTTTATTTCTATAGAAAATTTTGTCAAAATTTTATTTCTATAGAAATTTTGTTAAAATTTTATTTCAAAAATATTTTTGAGTGTTGTTGACCTATTTTATGTTTATTCTGATTATTAATTTTGTTCGGCTTGAGGTCATAGGAACAATCGATTATTGATTTGTTTTAATATTTATTTCCAATATTTCGGTTAGTGCCACTAACCATCTTCTGGGATTTTGTATCTACATAAATTACAAAAATTAAATTACTTTTAATGTTCACAAATCACAATATTATTTTAGATATAATATATTGAAAATAACTAACGTGAGTTCGTGTGATGCTGTTCGTTCTGCAAGTCGCCGTACACTAAGCTTCGTTTGTGTCGATGCTTGTTTATGATGTGTCGATACATTCTCGCACATTCTTCCGTGTCTTTTTTGAAATTCATTCTCTTGTCAGGAGAGAGATCTATTATATTAAGCATCTCAAGAGTGTATCTACGCCTATGATTATTCTCTTGAGCAAGTATCTCGACGTCTGTGAAGTTGGGCTTGTGTCCTGTTGTTGCACAGTGAGCTGCAAGTGCTGTTTTTTGCTCTACTGATTTGTCTACAGCTTTAAGGTCTGATTTATGCGACGAAAGTCTTGTCTTAAGTTTGGTCATTGTAGTGCCAACATATGCCATTGGGCATATGTTGGACTTGTCTCCATTACATTTAATTTTGTACACTATATTACTCCTGTCCTCATTCTTTATTTTTGACTTTGTGTTGCTGAATAATTCCTTTACTGTTCTCGGTGTGCGTGAAGCAATTTGAATCTTGTCCTTGTTGTATACGTCCGATTTGAAAAAACGCTCTGAGAATCCTTCAACGTAAGTCATGGGTTTGTATGACTTATCCTTATTATGGTCCGGCTCTTCAATAGTCTTAGTTATAATGTTTTCGTCAAGTGTTTTATTTTTAACGCGATTTATTAGTCTGCTTATTATTCTATTTGGAAAATCGTTTGTGGTCAATATTTGTCTTATCTTTATTTCATTCTCCTTGTGGAATTCTGCATCACTTATCCTTAAGATTCGATCTATAAAATTGATTGCTGTCATATGGATTATACTTTTATTGTGTTTTGAATTATAATTTATTAGTCGTCCAGTTGCTGTTGGTTTTTGATACCAATTCAGCCTCAAACAGTTATCATCTCTCAGTATGTTACAGTCTAAATATGGTAGCTTGTTATCCTTCTCTAACTCCATTGTAAATTGTATTTGACTGTGGAATGAGTTTAATGCGTCAAGAGTACTTGTTGTATTTTGAATCTTTGGTGACGTTCTTTAAGATACTAGATATATATCTGCACATCTTATACGATGGTGCATTGATCGATGAGCAAATCGGTCTCAATGGTGTTCCTTCCTTGTGTACCTTCGGAAGGCCGTAAATGCTTGGGGCTATAGCAGATTTACTCGTCAATTTATTCTTTTCCTCGATGCTGATTAGGTTTTCTTTATATAATTTTTCCACTAATTTATTATTCTTGGTTTGAAATTTCGATGTTGGATCAATTTTTAACCGTTTGTAACAGAGAATGAAGCCGCCGAGTCGCGCCGCCGATTTCAGTCGCCGCCGACCATTTTTTGCCAGTCGACGCCGCCGCCGAATATGTCGGCTCATCTCGACTCAAATTTAGCCGCCAATTAATCAAAAATATTGGTTTAAATCAAAAAACTTTATTAATAATTGTAGTAATTTTAGTCAAAATTTTGAACCTTTCACCCCCAATCAATCTATTTCAAAGTGTTATAATAATTTTGCAAAAATTTACCTCAGAAAATTTGAATGAAATGTAAAATTTGATTGTACGATTGGTTGTACAACTAATCTCATTACCATTCGAATAACTTCAAATTGATTTTATAATGGATAATTGTCCGCCGCCGAAGAGACTTATTTATATCGGCTTAGCCGTCAAGCCGCCGCCGCCGGATGCAAAAATTTAATGTCAGCCGCCGCCAACAAAAATGGGTCGGCTTCATTCTCTGGTTTGTAACTACACATGTCGTGTATTATCGCATGCATTTTGGATTTGTATTCTTTGCTGTCCATAGCAACAGTTTTTCACCTTTATCCGCACTTAATATTTAAACATCCTTGTTGTCTTTCAAATATTTCTTCGTTTGAGCCACTGTACCTAGTATAAATTTATCTCTTTTGTTTACGTTAGTCTTGTGTAAATGGTCATCTATCAGTGTTGTGAACTTTGTTCTTGCTATTTCTTGTTCTTCTTTGTCATCTGTAGTTCTCACCAAGTCTTCTCCTTCTGCGATGACTTTCAGTAGAGGAAATTGAGCTCTCGTCAAAGGAGCGAGTACTTCGGGCTAGTGAGAGAAGCCACTGCACATTTGTTGGTATGTGTTTGTTCGTTGTATTTACAAACCATTGCTCGTTGAACTTTATGTTGATCTCTTTGTTGTACTGTTGTAGTAGATTCTCAAATTTCTTTCTGTGGGTGGTTTTGTTTTTGTTGATTTGACTGTTGAAAAGAGAAAGTTCGCCGTCGATAAATAGTTTTAGATCCTCATTGATCAAGAGGTCTCTCAATTGAGTATGTATTGATGTAATTTTCTCACTATTGAGCTTGATTTGTTTGTGTTTTTCTTGTATTAGAAGCTTCAAAATTTTTAAGTGAAAATTGTAGTTATGATTTGCTAATGTTTTTTCTACATTTGGCGCGATTTTGTTGTTGCTGTCTGTAAATATATCATATATGTGTTTGGTAGTATTGACAATGAAGTTAGGGATAATGCCGCTTTCTCTGCATTTTATCAGAAAAGTCACAGACGATTTTAAGTTAGCTTTCTGTTTGTTATGTCTGGAATACTGTTTGGTGATTTTGTAAGAGTGAGCATTAGAATTTCTTTTAATTCTTGTGTAGATAGTCATTTTTGGTGAATATTTCTATAGAAATTTTTTTCCAAATTTTACTTCTATAGAAAATGTTGTCAAATTTTATTTTGTCAAAATTTTATTTCTATAGAAACTTTAAACTTAAGTATATACGTATTTAATCGGTCTTTTTTAGTTTATTATATACCACGTATAGACTATGTGGTATATATTACGGTGTTAGGAAGTTTTAACATACCTTGCCATCTTGCCTTGCGATTGTGGATGACAGTCTTCAGTAGAAGTTTCTACGCAATCCATGGTGGAGGGTACATAAGCTTCGGCCTGGCCGAACTTACGGCCGTATATACTTGTTTATTCCTATATTCATGGTATGATATTCTAGATAGTCTATCCATCACTGCGTTGTTTGCAAACAGAAGAATATTGGAAAAATGTTATTTGCTTTTTTAAATTCTTCTCTTTTCCTGGAAATCCCATATATTCAAATTTGAAAGAATGGAATGAAAATAAGTTTTGGATAGTATGCATACACGTCGACGGTTTTAAAAAATTTTAAGCTTCATCCCCTAAAGCATGAGCAAGTTACTGTAGACATATTATTCAGATCACTATGATTATAGTATTGACTACTTGTGGAAGCGGGAGTGGCCACGAAGTGGGCTTTGTCATTCCGTTTGTAACACATCGAAATATTGCTCTAAGACCCCAGACCCCATAAAGTATTTATATTCTGGGTCGTGGTGAAATTCTGAGTCGGTTTAAGCACGTCCGTCCATCCATCTGTTGAAATCAAGCTAACTTCCGAACGAAACAAGCGATCGACTTGAACTTGGCACAAGTAGTTTTTATTGATGTAGGTCGGATGGTATTGCAAATGGGCCATATCGGCCCACTTTTACGTATAGCCCCCATATAAACGGACCCTCAGATTTGGCTTGCTCAGCCTTTAACAGAAGCATATTTCATTCGATCCGCCTGAAATTTGGTACATGATGTTTGTATATGGTCTCTAACAACCATGCAAAAATTGGTCCACATCGATCCATAATTATATATAGCCCCCATATAACCGATCCCCAGATTTGGCTTGCGGAGCCTCAAAGAGAAACAAATTTCATCCGATCCGCCTGAAATTTGGTTAAAAGCTGCAAACACCGCTCACAATCATCAACACGTTGTTGTTTTTGGTCAAATGTGAGCTCGCGCGGCACCCATTTTGCACAGAGCTTCCGCATATCCAAATATTGATGAATGATATGACCAACACGTTCCTTCGATATCTTTAAGGCCTCTGCTATCTCGATCAACTTCATATTACGGTCATTCAAAATCATTTTGTGGATTTTTTTTTATGTTTTCGTCGGTAACCACCTCTTTCGTGCGTCCATTCCGTTCACCGTCCTCCGTGCTCATTTCACCATGCTCGAATTTTGCATACCAATCAATTTTTGTTGATTTCCGTGGACAGAGTCCGGAAACTCATTATCAAGCCAAGTTTTTGCTTCCACCGTATTTTTTCCCTGTTGATTATTTATGACAATAAAATTTTTTCCGCACCCGATCAACTTGTAAGGGAAGATTGTCTGTGTCAAGAAACCCAGGGTTTTGATCCATCTATATATACACTTTTTTATTTCCATGCCAATAAAACAAAAATATAGTCGTTTTTTTTTTTTTAATTTTCTAATTTTGGTTCTTAATGTGTTAAAAAAAACATACACACAATTTTTTTTGATTCCCGCTGGTTTTTGTACTGCTTATTGGAATGTTTTTGGTGAATTTTCTATATTTGATTTTGCCTTTTGTTTCTCTACAAAGACAACATTTTGCGAGAAAATTAATTATGGCATATAATTATTTACGAATTTCAACGGCTATAAAATTAAAAAAAATTAATTCGATTTCTAAGATTTTGCATATTTTCTATAAGATTTGAAATTAAACAATAATGATAAAAACAAAATAATAAATAAATTCCACTGCAATCTGTCATATATATATATATGTATGTATATTCTCTGATATGTAATTGTATAGGAAATGAATGCTATCAATTCTTAAGTAACCTTGTTGCTTTCCCAATTTCTTAAGGTGTTTTTACTTCATTGCATTTCATGTCTAGAGGTCAGTGTCGAAACCAAACACATTCAATTGAACACAAGGGCTAAATGTGGTTCATATTCATGGCCCTTAGTAAGGGCCAGTAAGTAAGTAAGTATATATATATATATATATATATATATATATATATATATATATATATATATATATATATATATATATATATATATATATATATATATATATATATATATATATATATATATATATATATATATATTATATATATATATATATATATATATATATATATATATATATATATATATATATATATATATATATATAAATATATATATATATATATAAATATATATATATATATATATATAAATATATATATATATATATATATATATATATATATATATATATATATATATATATATATATATATATATATATATATATATATATATATATATATATATATATATATATATATATATATATATATATATATATATATATATATATATATATATATCAGGGATCCGGAGCGGAGCGTGGAGCGGAGCGGAGCAAGCCCTTTTTTTGCCGGAGCGGGAGCGGCATTTCTAAAATCCGGAGCGGAGCGGGAGCGGAGCGGGAGCGGAGCGGGAGCGGAGCGGTTTCCAAATGAAAAACCGCTCCGCTCCGAATAAAATATTACTTGAATGAAATGTGTAACTTTGAAATTACTTAGTACTTAGCGTAGTGTGAGTAAACGTTTAAAATGTACGATATGTATTTTTGTACGTACGTACATTGGGGAAAACACAAAGTGTATATATATATATATATATAATATATATATATATATATATATATATATATATATATATATATATATATATATATATAATATATATATATATATATATATATATAATATATATATATATATATATATATATATATATATAAATATATATATATAATATATATATATATATATATATATATATATATATATATATATATATATATATATATATATATATATATATATATATATATATATATATATATATATATATATATATATAT